>NW_024098475.1:0-51594 GCF_016545835.1 Crotalus tigris | reverse complement strand
GAGTGGTAGACCTCCATGATGCTGATGCCCCAGAACTGCAAAACTTCAGTCAGTTCATGGAGGCTCTCAGACGCCAATTTGAAGACCCCTTGGCTAATCAGAAAGCGTGGGAGCGCATCAAAACTGTCAGACAGGGGCAACGACCTGTAGCGGAATACACACAAGAATTTTGAGCCCTGGCCAGCAAGCTGAACTGGTTGGAAGATATCTTGGTCGGACATTTCAAGGATGGCCTGAATGACGATCTGTATTATGCCTGCATCCCAGGCATATAGACCAGCTCCAAGAGATACAGACCAGCTCCAAGACTGGTACATCCTGCCTGAGGAAGCAGAGATCGATCGCGCCACAAGGCAAGATCCTGGGGAAAGTCGCTGGCGGAGCCACCCCGAGAACCAACAAAGCAAGCCCCTGCCACCCCGATAGCAACAGGGTGTTTCAAGTGTGGGAAGGAGGGGCACCGCACCACTGAGTGCCGCTCAAAGACCCCTGTCTGGAAGCCTGACCAAGCCCCAGGGGGAAAGCCTGGAAAGACTCTGATGAAACTGAAGGAGACAGCTATGAAAAGCATGGAGGTAATTGAGTTTCCAACTCCATCGAGGCAGGTGAGGGGAACTCTGACACCACCAGGAGAGCCACCTGATTCATCAGATGACAACTCGGAGGACGAATCCCTGGTAAGTGGACGCATCGAGCCCCTCACCAGAAACGTAGAACTGTTTAGCGCCAGAGTGCCCGAGAGGTTTGCGCTCAATGCCCTAATAGACTCCGGCTGCACTCGCTGCCTCATAATTCCAACCTTGGTGGGGAATTTAGGGATTCCAGTGAAGAGGCTGAAGAAACCAATTTCATTCAGTCAATTAGATGGGTCCATTGCAGGGGGGGGCACCGGCTACTCTTGCCATGTTACCCATCCAGCTCACCATAGGGGACACGTAGAGACTCTGATGTTTGTAGTGACCCCTGGCATGGAATGCCCCCTTATCTTGGGCATGGTGTGGCTGACCAAGTGGAATCCACGGGTGGACTGGAGGACAGGAGAACTGACATTCCCAGATGGGGAGGCAAAAGTAAGAGTCCCAACTCAACCCCGGAATGGGAAAAGTCTCTCTGAAAGCACAGCAGTGATGGGGGAAAGGGAGTTACAGGACATACCAGAGGAATACCGGGATCTAGTGGAAGTGTTCAGCGAGGAGAAATCTGATGAACTGTCCCCCACTGACCCACTGACTGCTCTATTGAGATACTCCCGGGGGCGAAATTACTTAAGCCAAAATTGTATTCCATGAGCTCATTGGAGCTAGAAGAAGTGCAAAAATTCATAGACAAAAATCTGGAAAGGGGGTTTATCCAACCGGCAAAGTCTACGATTACAACCTCTGTGCTATTTCATGAAAAGAAAGATGGGATTCTTTGCCTCTGCGTAGACTATAGATCTCTGAACACAGTAAGTGAGAATAACCTCTACCCCCTCCCTCTGATGAAAGACCTGCTAGCACACCTGTTGAAAAGAAAAATCTTTTTGAAACTGGACTTAAGGGAGGCGTATTACAGAATCAGGATGTCAGCGTTGTGACAACAGAAGATATTGTAGCCATTTTACTTTTGTTTTTCTTTGTAACTTTCCACTCTATAGCTGGGGTTTTCTTTGTAGACAGACAAAGGGGGGAGGGAGAGGTATAAGCATTCTTAGTTAGTCATAACAATTGCAGCTGTGGTCATAATCAAGGTCAATGTGAGTGAAGAATTTTGGCAGTAGAAGGGTGGGGGAGAAAAGCCCACTTTTTTGTAATTGGGGAATGTGATGTGTGACAGCTTGGTTTGGGGTGGGAATTGCAATTTGTAACTTTGTATCAGGGGAGGGAACTTTCCGTTTTGGGTTCAACCATGTAAGTGCTGATATTTTGTTTCCAAATAAAATGTTCTTTAAGGATGAATTTCTTGCCTTGAAGTTCTTTTGACTGGTTTCATCTATCAGAACCATTAAAGAGGGAGATGAATGGAAAACAGCCTTCAATTGCCCCTTAGGATGTTACCAGTTCAGAGTCCTACCCTTTGGCCTTCAAGAAGCACCTGCAGTGTTCATGCAGCTAATAAATGACGTGCTTCAAGAGCACCTATATAAAGAGGTGCTTGTTTACCCAAACAATATCCTGATATTTACTGAAACAAAAGAGGAGCATATAAAATTAGTCAGAGCTGTATTGAAAAAACTCCAAGCAGTCCACTTGTATGCCAAACTTTCTAAGTGTGAATTCCATAAAGAAAAAATTGACTACCTGGAGTATCGCATCTCGCCAAATGGCATAGTGATGGAGCCTGAGAAAGTCTGAGTTGTACTAGAATGGGCCCGCCCCGCACAGGAAACAGTTGCAAAGTTTCCTTAGATTTGCTAACTTTTACCAGCAATTCATCCCCTCCTTTGCACAGATCAATTACGTGTATCAATTACTAACTTACTAAAAACCAAAGGGGAGGGGAAGCTGAAGCCAAGACAGCCTTTGAAATGGACAGTAGAATATCAAACTGCATTTGAAAGACTGAAAAGACTATTTTCTGCAGAGCCAGTTCTAAAACACTTTGATACTGATAAACCATTCATGATTCAGGCTGATGCCAGTGACATAGTTGTGGGGGCAATACTGATGCAGGAGAATGATGAAGGGAAATTGCTCACAGACAGAGCAAAGGTGGACAGTCTGGGAGAAAGAGGCTTATGCTGTCCAATGGGCACTTCTAACCTGGCGACATTACTTGGAAGGGAACAAAATCCACTTCCAGGTATGGACCGACCACAAGAACCTAAAGATGCACAGAAAACTAACCCCTAAACAAACGAGGTGGTTGCAGCATTTCCACCGATTTAACTTCACTCTAAAACACTTACTGGGAGGAAAGAATTTCTTAGCTGACACATTGTCCAGATTGCCCCAATACAACAGCAACAGAACAGAGATAACAGACCCACTCATGCCATCAAAACAATTAACCACCCGAGCTCAAGCTAAACTCCATAAGCCCCTAGCAAGCAAAGCAGGGATTGAATTCAAAAAAGTGCTAGAAACCAATGAATGGTTCCTAAGCCACAAGAATCTATGCACCATAAGCGATAGTTTGGCATGAATGGGAGAGAAGCTGTACATCCCAAAAAGCCAGAGACTGACATTTATGCAGCTATGCCATGATTCAAAATTAGCTGGTCATTTCAGATTCGTAAAAACTTTACACCTAGTGAAACGGCAGTTTTGGTGGCTGTCGATAAAAAAGGACATTGAAAGCTATGTGGCTAATTGTCTGATTTGTACTGCAGCTAAGAGAAGACAAGGGAAGACCCTAGGCTTGTTGCAACCAGTAGTGATCCCATCAGCGCCTTGGAAAGAAATTTCTATGGATTTTATTGTGGAGTTACCAGAAAGTGGGGAGAACACAGTCATTTGGATCATGGTGGATTTGTTCTCTAAACAAGTACATTTTATCCCATGCCAAAAAATCCCCAATGCAAAGATACTTGCAAAACTGTTGGTCCAACATATTTATCGACTTCAGGGCCTCCCACAATGAATCATATCGGATAGAGGAGTACAATTCACATCAGAGTTTTGGAAAGCATTCCTGAGACTTTTGGGGACCACTCAGGGGTTGTCATCTAGTCATCATCCGCAGACGAATGGTGGGACTGAATGGTCGAAGTAAATACTGGAGCAGTACCTAACATGCTTCATTAACTACCAGCAAGATAACTGGACTGAACTATTCCCATTCACAGAAGTTGCTTATAACAACGCAGTACATTCCAGCACAGGCTACATTCCTTTCCAGGTGGCAATGGGACAAAGCTTCAACCCAATGCCTGAACTTCCATCGAGTGAACTGACCATCCCTTTCCTGAAGGAATGGATTCCACAATTACAGAATTGTAAGCCAGTTGTAAGAAAGGCTTTAGACGAGGCTAGGGAAGCATATAAATTCTAGGCAGATAAGAAATGAAGTGAACCCAAACCGTTTCAACTAGAAGAGAAAGTTTACCTGTCAACAAAATACCTAAAATCCCTGCAGCCCTCAAAGAAGTTAGGACCAAAATTTGTGGGACCATTTCCCATTAAAAGAATAATCAATCCTGTCACATTAGAATTGGAGCTCCCAAAGACGCTCAGACAGGTTCACCCAATTTTTCACTGCAGCTTTCTGAAATACGAACTGCAATTGCCCTTAAGGCTCCTTCCCCTCCTCTAATCATGGTAGAAGGTGAACAACACTTTGAAATAAAGGAAATTCTAGATTCCAGAAAGCACCATGGTTCCACTCAATATTTAGTAGCATGGAAACATCTGCCTCCTTCCCAAAATGAGTGGGTTCAGAAATGTCATATTAGAGCCCTCAGATTACTTAGTAAATTTTATGCTGCATATCCAGATAAACCAGTCTAATCTTTGTCTCCCTTTTTTCTGTTTTACTTCCTACAGGTGAATCTCTCTTTTTTCTAAGGGGGGGGGCGGCAAGATATCAAAACCCATTCCTTTCCTGGGAAAGGAATCTATTTCAATTCTTTCCATTTCTTCCTGTGGGTTCTGCCATTCTCCTGAGGGAGAGGGAGGAAGGCTCTGTGGTATGTTTTTCTGCTTTGCTACAATGTATCCCTTCTGCTGTTTCTACATATTTACTCTTTGAACTGTTTCTCCCTTGATGTCAACCTGGGGTGAAAAAGGGGTGCCTCTGGCCATCTGGCTTATCTCTCACTGCGGAAGGAAAGGTGCAAAGACCTAACAACATCTTCACAAGCATGGGAACAAACCCCGTTATCAGCTCCATTCCCACACCAGATGTAACATCTGGGGATTGGCTCATTTAAACTGATCGGATGGACTATTGGGATGGGATTTGCTTGGGACTCTTTTAACCTATTGATCTGATTAGGAAACCCTCAGATCCTGCCTGCTATCAGCTTCTCCTAATAAAAGTTCTTTTTGGAATGAAACTGTTCTAAGAGTCCTGCTTTCTTGGGATGAGGTTTTGAAGTGGGCCCTGACATGGTCCTCAACTTATGACCACAATTGAGCCCAAAATTTCTGTTGTTAAGTGAGACATTTGTTAAGTGAGTTTTACTCTATTTTACAACCTTTCTTGCCATAGTTGTTAAGTGAATCGCTGCAGTTGATAGGTTAGCAACCCAGTTGTTAAGTGAATCTGGCTTACCCATTGACTCTGCTTGTCAGAAGATTGTAAAAGATGATCATATACCTTGAGAAACCTCAATGGTCGTAAATATGAACCAGTTGCCAACCATCTGAATTTTGATCACATGACATGGGGATGCTGGAAAGGTCATAACTGGGGGGAAATGGTCATAAGTCACATTTTTCAGGGCCATTGTAACTTTGAAAAGTCACTAAATGAACAGTTGTAAGTCGAGGACTACCTGTACTTACAGTAGCACAGAAAACATTTGTGATTGCCTGTCCACACACTCCTGATCAATTAGCAATAAAAATAAAAAGTTTTGTTTTAAAAATGTCAACAAGAAAAAAACCCCACATTTTATAGTACTTGCCAACTTGACCACAATTGAGCCCAAAATTTATGTTGCTAAGAGAGACAGTTGTGAGTTTTGCCCCATTTTATGACCTTTCTTGCCACAGTTGTTAAGTGAATCACTGCAGATGTTAAGTTAGTGACACAGTTGTTAAGTGAATCTGGCTTCCCCATTGACTTTGTCAGAAGTTCACAAAAGGGGATCACATGATGACGGGACATTGCACCCGTCATAAATATGAACCAATTGCCAAGCATCTAAATTTTGATTACATGATTATGGGGATGCTACACCAGTTGTTAGTGAAAAATGGTCATAACTCACTTTTTTCAGTGCTGTTTTAACTTGAAAATGTCACTAAGTGAACTGTTACAAATTAAGGATTACTTGTAGTACAGAAATACATAACTTCTGACCCTAAAATTTTGACTGTAGCAGGGAACAATGCTTAAATACCCGGAACATATAAATGCATTAATTAATTTATATCTGATCATAAAGAAGATCAAAAATACTTTTGTCTTCACTTTGCCCAATTTTTGAACATTCTGAATTTGAAAAATGCAGACCTTACCCTCCCCAAAAATAGTGAAATATAGGTTATATGAGAGTTAATGTGGTGAGACTTAACTATCACAAGGGCTATGTGCCTTTCTAATTGAAGTATCAGCAGCTGATACAATACTTTTCTATGGATATTAGTACATAATCCAGCACATATGGAAGATACCAGACTCGAGGCAGCAGTAACTGACAGTGTTTGGCTAAAGATTTCACCGAATCAAGTGACTGGGCTTTTTTGCTTCACTGTTATGGTAACTTATTTACAACTAAATATTAATCTGTTTAAAGTGTTCTTATTTTAAAGATTAAAACTCACATATTTTAGCACTAAAATGTTTATATCACTTTAATAGTGTAAATTTATATTGTAAATATTTCTCAAAAGCACACAGGAAATTTTGTGGATCAATAGTGGCATCTAGTGATCAAGTTAAAAATTAGCTATGACAGTGGTTCTCAACCTTTTTAATGCCGCGACCCCAACCAATCGTAAGTCGAGGACTACTCAACCGGTCGTAAGTCGAGGACTACTCAACTGGTGCAGCACCATTTGCAGAATGGGACATTTGGCGGGCTCAGCAGGGCAGAGACAGCCTGGACAATTCCTATTGGTTTTTGAAAGCCAATAGAATTAGACTCTATTCAAGAGAGTCTATTCTATTGGCTTTCAAAAGCCAATAGAATAAAAGGGAGTAGCATAACTAAGGAAAAGGGGAAAAAATGGCAGACTGCGTTGCTTGGCGACCCCCGTGAAATGATTGTTCGACCCCAAATGGGGTCCCGACCCACAGGTTGAGAACCACTGAGCTATGACTTGTCATTAGTACAGTAAATGCTTTTTATTTATATTTTCTTCAAGTGTGAAGAGAACGTAATTTCATTCCTGTGCCTTTGGTTTTATCAGAAACAAAAATCTATACCATGAATAAATAATGTGCATAAATGATTTATGAACAGGTTGTACTATTATAAACCTCTCAAACTGTATGTTAAAACACTATCTCTCATATCAAGGTACAGTATGAATTTACCAAAACAACCTTTGGAAATTAATATTTTATTCTCTGAAGTAAACTGATTTAAAATTATTACAATTGTATTCTCCACAGTGAGTCATAATATAAATCTTGACTTTATGTATTTCTGTCTTGTGATGTAAGCCATCTGCATTGTTAAATACTGACACATTTTACCAACTGCAACTTTGTGTCTCCCACCCTTGGCAGGTATCTATGTTCTCTGTCTTTCATTATCTGAATTATAAAAATGTAATTTTTACACTGCACATACTGACACTCAAATGCACAATGAACTCTGCAAAGCATACTCTCAAGCATTTAGGGATAAAATTATAGTATCAAAATCCTCTATAGTTACCTCAGATACATTAAAGCCGTTGCTTCCCATTAAAGACTGTATAGTCTTTCTTCCATAAGCAAAGACAGTGTATACATCTATATAGCATTTCCTTTTCCATTTTTAACCACAATTCCTCTGTGAAATAAGTGGGGCTTAAAAAGTGGCTAGCGCAAATTATAAAATACCTATTTGGGGGATCCCTGGACAAGCAATCCAGGGGGTTTCTAAGGGGGTGAATTTTGACAACATTTCGTATAGTTACTTATTTGGTTGGGTACTGATTGGCAATTAAAGTCTTCTGATGTGTTAAGGCAAGAAAACATTTTACAATCGTGGTTTCAATACTTGCAAATTGTGCAGAGATGGACTTTGGATAAGAAAGTGGGAATTACTTTAGTAGATGAAAATTCGGTAATTCAGATTAAGGATCAGAAATGCGCCCATATTAAAAGAATTTATAATGAGTTAATAAAATTGGATTCAGAAACAGAGTTAGTTAAAGATTGTATGATTAAATGGGCCCAGAATATTCAAGAACCGATCTTGTTGGACTTATGGGAGGAAATTTGGACTAGAAATGTTAAATTTACGCAGGCCCAGAATTTGAGGGAAAATTTTTACAAAATGTTTTATAGATAGCATTTGGATCCTAAAAAGTTGTCTTGTATGTACCCGAACCTACAACCTAAATGTTGGAGATGTGGTTGCTTGGATGCAACCTATTTTCATGTTTGGTGGACCTGTAAAGTTATTAAAGCCTTCTGCATTATGATTTGGTGGAACATTCAAAAGGTTTTTAAAAGGAAGATTAAGTTTACTCCCCAACTGTTTATTTTGGGAATTTTCGTGGACTTTAATGTTAAAGAAACTATCTTAATGTTGAATTTAATAAAAGCAGCAAGATTACTGGTGGGTCAATATTGGAAGCAGGATACTCTGCCTTCTTTAGAAGAATGGGTATTTAAGGTTTCTAATTTAGCAGAAATGGCTAAAATTTCTGCTTATTTAAAGGACCATTCACAAGAGAGATATTTTAATGTATGGAGAAGATGGATAGAATATGTTCAGAAGAAATATGGAAGTTTCACTTATTCTATGAGTAATGATTTTGTTTATAAACTTATGATGTCAAAGTTTGAAGAGAGTTAAGGGTTTTTATGATTTTGTTCATTGTATAATTAGTAAACTTAAATAGATTATGTTTAATATGTTTGCATAATCCTGTATTTTGCTCTGGGAAGTCGGGGGGAGGGGGGTGGGGGGAGGGGGGTGGATGGGTTGAAGTTTAAGTAGTTCAGATAAAGTAGAAATAGTCTTATTGTATATAATATTAATGTTTTAATTTTGAGAGAGCAACTGCTCGGGCATTTCCCCTGGACCGCATCAAGAGGGAGGAGAAGAAGGTGAGAAGTATGTAGGAAGGTTGAGGTGAAGGAGGAGAGGGGGTGAGTGAAGAAAAAGAGGGAAAGAAGTAAGTTGGTTTGAGGTGGGATGCGGTTTGGGGGAAAATGGGCGGGCAAGACCGAATGTGGTGTGTATCAATTTGTTTTATTTTTTATCTGAAGTATTTGTAAGATTGTTATGTATTGTAAAGTTGAAAATAAAAATTTTTACAAAAAAAAAGAAAGAAAGAAAGTGGCTAGCGCAGTTACCCAGTGAGGATGAACCCGAATCAATCCAACACCTCAACTACCATTTCTTATTGGTTCTTTTCCATCTATGGAACTGAATACAATAAAAAAAATCACAAACTTCAAGCTATTTCAAACATCCTCTTTCTCTATATGCAGACAAGTTGAAATAGAATTTTGAAACTGAATTTTTTTTACAAAAAAAGGGGGAGGGGAGACCTATAGTTCTGAAACAGAAAGAAACATGCCAAGACAACACTAAACACAGGGGGGTTGGGGAAACAGAAACATTAAGTCCTTTCATTTTTATACTCAGATCATTCAAAGACAACAGTAATGCACACAGACCTATCTAATATGGCAAAGTTCCAGACACCAGACCCAATGTAACAGCTTCTCCTCATGGTTCAATGGTGGGATTCAGCCAGTTCGCACCAATTCAGCAGAACTGGTAGCTAATTTTCTGTTGCCCAGGCCCAGAATGGACTTCTGGAAGCGGCATCCGCACAGAGAACTGGTTGTTCACATATTTGAATCCCACCACTGTCATGGTTCCTCCATAGCTCACAATAAAGAACACCACGCAGATAACCTGGGTATCTGAGACAACTGTATTTATGTCCATGCCCAGAATATTTCCCAGTATAGATTACTATAAAGCAGTTTTTCTCTACCTTGACAAGTTTAAGATGGGTGGACTTCACTTCCCAGAATTCCCTTCAGTTCTGGGAGTTGAAGTCCACCCATCTTAAAATTACCAAGATTGAGAAACACTGCTGTAAAGTATTTGTCCAAAACCTTCCAAATATGTCAGTATTATTAAATCAGTTATAAACGTTCTTGACAGGAGACTGCTTATTTTGAGTACTAGAAATGGTTTTAAGCTTTTAGGTGTTTTCTATTGTAAGTATGAACAGGAAGGGGAATAAGATTCTTATAAAATGTTTAACTTGGAAAATGTATACATTTTGAAAAAGGAAGTAAAGCAATGGATAAGCAATTAAGAATTTAAAATGAAATCAGGAATTAAAATTAAGATTAGATTCATGTACTTCTGGTACCATGTTATGTAGAAACTTGCTCTTTGTATGTGATACACTAATTATTAGAATGAATATTCAGGATCCAAAGAACCTGAACTTCACACTTTTCTCAGAACCTTGAAGTCAGGATGAATTGAGTCCCCAGTTAATGAAGATTTCAGTTCTGATTGACATTTTACTATTTAGCATGTGCTAATAGAATATGCTATTTTTTGTATTGACTTATGATCCATTTAAGAGCAGACCTGAATGCCATATCCCAGAAACTTAATATTAAGTTTCAAAAACTCTTTGCCAAGGAGCCCACAGAGGGATGGTTCAGATCCAGAACTAGATGAAGAAGTATTCAGATCCCCGTAACTTTCTCTAATTTATTAGTTTTTTATTAGACTGGGTATGCTTATCTCTTAAGAATATAAAACTTAAATGCATCCATAACCACAATAACTATCACACAGATGCCTTAAGGATTCTCTTGTTCTGTATACTGTGATGGTTAACAATAATCTTTAATCAGCTGTTAACTGTAAAGTAGCCTATTGTTTATTCTGAGATATATTCAGGTGTTGAGGAAAACACATACTAGGACACCTTTTGCATCTATCAAATCTATAGGGTTGAATCAGCATTCTTTTTCTTCTGTTTATACTCTTAGGCTGAAGACTTACATCTATTACCAACTGTGTTCATCATTATTATTAAATAAGTTTACTGTAATTGCAGCACTTATTATTTTGATTGCATTAATAGCCCACAAATATTCTATCCCTAGAATTATCTTATGAAGTAAGTTTCTAATGTTTTTATTTAACTCATGCAAAATGTTTCAAAGAGAGAACTTTTCCAGCATGTTGCAATTAATTTATTTGCTATCAATTAACCTCAGGTACTGCAAATTTTATATAGTTAGAAATGCAAATGCTTTGCATAGTGTATTCAAAGGATAGAAGAGAGGCTATTTTCTATGTACCATTTTTTAAAAATAGTCTCAAGTGTTACTTTCCATCAGACCAAAAATTGAGTACAGATGGTCCTTGGATGTATATCCACAATTGAGCCCAAAATTTCTGTTGTTGAGACATTTGTTAAGTGAATTTTGCTCTATTTTATGACCTTTCTTTCCATAGTTGTTAAGTGAATTGCTGCAGTTGATAAGTTAGCAACCCAGTTGTTAAGTGAATCTGGCTTTCCCATTGACTTTGCTTGTCAGAAGGTTGCAAAAGGCGATCACATGACCTTGGGAAACAGCAATGATCATAAATATGAACCAGTTGCCAAGCATTTGAATTTTGATCATATGACCATGGGGATGCTGGAAAGGTCATAATTGGGAAAAATAGTCATAAGTTACATTTTTCAGAGCTGTTGTAACTTTGAAAGGTCCCTAAATAAACTGTTGTAAGTCAAGGACTACCTGTATTTATAGCAGCACAGAAAACATTTGTGATTGCCTGTCCACACACTCCTGGTCAATTAGCAATAAAAATAAAAATTTGTTTTAAAAATGTCAATAAGAAACCCCCCCACACACACAATTATAGTACTTGCCAACTTCAAAGTTTTAATAGTCTTTACATCATGAGTTGAGAACTTGTAGTTCAGCAACATCTAAACAGCTCCTTTTCCTGTTACTTCAAAGCAACATAGCTAATAATGGAACTGCTGGAACCAGATTTCAATAAAAGACACAGGTTCCACTTTCTGTTTTATATTGTAAAATGCACACCAGATCCAACCTCTTTATTCTTCTGAATCAAACAATCATTTCACTACAAATATAGACAGAAGTAGCATGGAGAAAACTGCTTAAAAACCTTAGCTGCCAAAAGTGCTTTTAAAAGTACAGAAACAAACATGAATTTGCTTGACTGGCAAACTGACACATTAGGGAAAGCATTTACACTGAATCTGACTTAAGGAAGTATAAGGGCTCACTTCAATACCTCATCCCAAGAAAGTAGAACTTGTGGAAGCAGTTTCTTCCAAAAGGAGCTTTTATTAGGAGACACTGATAGTAGGCATAATAGACAGGAACCGAGGGTTTCCTGCCAGATCAATAGGTAAAAAGTATCCCAAGAATAACCCCACTCCATAGTTTATCTGGTCAGTTCAAACAGGCCAATCCCAAGGTGTTAAGTTCGTTGTGAGAAAAAGGAGATAACATCAGGCCATCTCCAGGCTGCAGCGATGTTTAGGCGGCTCTTTGCACCTTCCCTTGTGAACGCGGACATAATGCAGTTGCCAGAGATACATTCCATTCTCCTCCCCCCCTTTACTAGCTGACAACGGGGGAGAGAAAGTTCACAGAGGAAAGAAAGCAGAAACAGCAAAGTGTTACATTGTAGCGATAAAGGAAAAACAAGGCAATAAACCCCAAGCGCTTCCCCCTCCCCTCCAGGAGTATGGCAGAACCCAGGGAGAGAAGAGAAAGCAATTTGAGTTTAGAAAAAAAAGAAAAGGCCCTTTAAAATATGGGTTCTGACATCCTGCCTCCCTTAAAAAAAAGAGAGATCCAGCTATGGAGAGATAGAGACAAATAATGCATAGGTTAGCCAGGCTTGTTTGGTTATTCAGTGTGAAATTTCTTAAGTAGTCTCGGGGCGTTAATGTGGCGTTTGTGGACCCATTCGTTTTGGGAGGATGGTAGGTGTTTCCATGCTATTAGGTATTGGATCGAACCATGGTATTTCCTGGAGTCTAAGATTTCTTTGATTTCAAAATGTTGTTCTCCGTCAACCAAAGTGGGAAGAGGAGGTGGGGCAACAGTTGGCCTTAAGGGTGACTGTTGCTCACATTTTAGGAGGCTGCAGTGAAAAATTGAGTGAATTTGTCTGAGAGATTTTGGCAATTTTAATTCTACTGTTACCGGGTTGATGACTCTAATAATGGGGAAGGGTCCTATGTATTTGGGTCCCAGTTTCTTTGATGGTTGTAAGGATTTTAGGTATTTAGTGGATAGGTAAACCATCTCCCCCACTACAAAAGATTTTGGTTCGACTCTCTTTTTGTCTGTCTGCATTTTGTATGCTTGTCTAGCCTCATCTAGTGCTTTTTTAACAACTGGCCATGTATTTTGCAATTGTGTGATCCCCTCCTTTAGTGAGGGGATGGCAGTTTTGGTGGGTGATAGCTCTGGCAATGGATTGAACCTTTGTCCTGTGGCTACTTGGAATGGGGTGTAGCCCGTGCTGGAGTGGACAGCATTGTTGTAAGCAACCTCAGCAAACAGGAGTAGATCAGTCCAGTTAGTCTGTTGGTAATTAATAAAGCACCTGAGATATTGTTCAAGTACTGAGTTTGAACGTTCCATCCCACCATTTGTTTGCAGATGATGACTAGATGACAGTGCCTGGGTGGTCCCTAAAAGTGACAAGAACTCCTTTCAGAACTCTGAGGCGAACTGCACCCCCCTATCAGATATGATACGCTGGAGTGCCCCATGTAAGCAGTAGATGTGTTGGATAAACAGCTTTGCAAGTGTTTTTGCTGTGGGGATCTTTGAGCAGGATATGAAATGCACTTGCTTGGAAAAAAGATCTGTCACAACCCAAATGACTGTGTTTCCATTGCTTTCTGGTAGCTCTACTATAAAATCCATGGACATTTCTTTCTATGGCGCTGAAGGGGTTGCTATTGGTTGTAGCAGTCTGGGAGATTTTCCTTGTAGTCTCTTGGCTGATGCACACATTGGGAAGCTGGCCACATAGCTTTCAATGTCTTTTTTTATTGATGGCCACCAAAATTGTCTCTTAACTGAGTGTAGTGTTTTCACAAATCCAAAATGACCTGCGGATTTTGAATCATGGCACAGTTGCATGAATGCTAGTTTTTGACTTTTTGGTATGTATAGTTTCTCCCCCCAAAAGGGTAGTCCATCTGTTATAGTGCATAGATTTTTGTGATTCAGGAACCACTCGTTGGTTTCTAAGGCTTTCCTGAATTCGATCCCTGCTTGGCTGACTAATTTGGCTTGTGTGTGGGTGGTTACTCGTGCAGCGAGCTGGGTTTCCGGCATGAATGGTTTTGTTACCCTGGGCTGGGTACTATTGTATTGCAGCATTCTGGATAGTGCATCTGCTAGGAAATTCTTCCCCCCTGTAGGTGTTTTATGGTGAAATTGAAATGATGGAAATGTTGAGGGGTTAGTTGTGCTTGTTTAGGGGTTAGTTTCCTTGGTGCTTTTAGCGCTTCCAGATTCTTATGGTCAGTCCACACTTGGAACGGGATTTTGTTTTCCTCCAAAAAGTGCCACCAGGTGAGGAGCGCCCACCTTACTGCATAGGCTTCTTTTTCCCAGACCGCCCACCTCTGTTCTTTTTCAGTTAGCTTCCTTGATGTGTACTCACAAGGTTGGAGATCCCCTTTCCCATTTTCTTGTAACAGTACAGCCCTCAATGACACATCGCTAGCATCTGGTTGAATCACAAAGGGCTTATCAGGATCAGGGTGTTGCAGGACGGGTTCAGCAGAAAAAAGCCATTTTAGTCTCTCGAATGCAGCTTGGCATTCTACTGTCCATTTTAGTGGTTGGCTGGGTTTAGGTTTGTCTTCCCCTCTGTTTTTTAACAAGTTGGTGATGGGTAAGGTGATTTGAGCAAACGAAGGAATGAATTGGTGATAGAAGTTGGCAAATTCCAGGAAGCTTTGCAATTGCTTTCTTCTGTGGGGTGGTGCCCATTCTAACACCACCCTGACTTTCTCTATGCCCTCAGGGGAGATGCGATACCCCAGATAGTCTATTTTCTCTTTGTGAAATTCACATTTGAACAGTTTACATAGAGGTGGGCTGCCCGCAATTTGTTTAGGACTGCCCTAACCAATTTCATGTGTTCTTCCATGGTCTCTGTGAATGTAAGGCTATCGTCCAGGTAAACCAGCACGCCCTTGTATAGATGCTCCCTTAGTATGTCATTTATCAGTTGCATGAAGACGGCTGGGACCCCTTGCAATCCAAACAGTAAAACTCGGAATTGGTAACACCCCAGTGAACAATTATATGCAGTTTTCCATTCGTCTCCTTCTTTGATTCTGATTTGGTAATATGCCTCCCTGAGGTCTAATTTAGTAAAGATCTTTCCTTTAGACAGGTGGGATAGCATGTCCTTCATAAGGGGGAGTGGGTATAGGTTGCTTTCGCTTATGGCATTCAGAGCCCTATAGTCCACGCATAGACGAAGAGACCCATTTTTCTTTTCTCTGAACAGTATGGGAGCAGCCATTTTTTATTTAGCTGGTTGGATGAACCCCCATTCTACGTTTTTATCTATGAATTTCTGCATTTCCTCTCATTCTTGGGGACTCATGGAATATAGCCTGGGCTTTGGGAGTTTTGCTCCTGGTTGGATCTCTATGGCACAGTCCATAGGTCGATGTGGTGACAATTCATCCGACCTTTCCTCGCTGAACACTTCAGCTAAGTCCCGGTATTCCTCAGGTATTTTGGGAAGTTCCTTTTCACCCCCAACCGCTGCTTTCTCTGCCAGAGCCTCCTGGGAGGGGATTGGTGTTAGCACTCTGTTTGATTCCCCTTTTGGGAACCTAAGTTCTGCTGTTTTCCAATCCACCTGTGGATTCCATTTGGCTAGCCACACCATGCCCAGGATTACGGGGCACTCCATACCCGGGGTCACTACAAACGTTATAGTCTCTATGTAATCCCCCAGGGTGAGTTGGAGTGGCAATGTCGCTAAGGTGGCCAGCATCCCCCTGCTATGGACCCATCTAATTAACCAAAAGAAGTTGGTTTCTTCAGCCTCCTCACCGGTATGCCTAGATTCCCCACTAGTGTTGGGCTGATAAGGTACCGGGTACACCCAGAGTCAATTGGTGCCCTGATTTCTGCAGCTTTGGGCATGGTGGGGTCTAATATGGTTACTGTCCTGGTGAGGGGTGCAATGGGTCCACTTACCAAGGGTTCATCTTCGGAGTTGTCATCAGATGAATTGGATGCTTCTGCTGTGTAGGCCGGAGTTCCTCGCTGGGCAGTTGTGGGAAACTCAATGCCCTTTGTGCCTTTCATGGCTGACTCTTTCAATTTGGTGGGTGATTTCCCAGACTTCCCAGCGGGGTCCAGTCTAACTTCTTGGTTGGAGTGTGCGAATGGCATTCTGCAGCACAATGCCCCTCTGTGCTTCACTTGAAACAGCCGATGGTTCTTTTGGCGGTTGGCTGCTGCTTCGTGATTTCACGGGATGGCTCTGGTGGTGATTTTCCCCATGGTCTTCCTCTGCGCTGTCTTTTGGTCAGGTCAATCTCGGCTTCCTCAGCTAGGATGTACCAATCTTATAGCCGGTGAGGGTCTCCTCGGGGAAGGCAGGCATTGTAGAGATTGTAGTTCAGACTGTCTTTGAAATGGTTGAGCAGGATGTCCTCAGGCCAGTTTAGTTTGCTAGCCAGGATTCAAAACTCCTGGGTATATTTGGCCACCGGTCATCTGCCCTGCTTCACTGTTTTTATTCTTTTGTGGACTTTTTGGTCTACCAATGGGTCTTTGAACTGTGCCTGAGGGAGAACATGAATTGATTGAAGTTCAATAGTTCCAGTGCATCAGCGTTGTAGAGGTCCATGCCCCAGTCTGCTGCAATGCCATCCAGGATGGCTTGCACGATTCAGATTCTGGCACGATCGGTGGGGATGTCTTGACCATATTCCTCCATATAGTTTAAGACTTGGGTTAGGAAGAACCCCAGGCATCATGGCTCACCCCGGAACTTCACATCCAGTGGCGGGAACTTTTGAATGAAGTGATTCTTCTTCTTTTGTTTGTGGCATCTCCCCTCTTGATGCACAGCATCTGCTCACTGGGGGATAGGGTCAGCGGCGGTGACTCCAGCTGGTTCAGTTGCCTCACTGGACATTCCTGGGGCTTCAGCCTCAGACTCACCCTCAGTGTCCTTTCTGCAACCCAAACGGATAGTTCCAGTGTAGGGTTCGGGTTTCTCCTCCTTCAGGGAGTCTAGTGCTATCTTCATCATGCCGATCACCTGCTTGAATGCCCCGGGTGGTCGTCCTCATCCTCGCTGAGGTGGAGGGACCTTTCCATCTTCTCCTTCCAGCCTGGTTGGTGGCTACCTCGTCAAAGTGTCACCTTCCTCACCTTTTTCTCCCAGTCGTCCTTCTTCCCAACACCCATAGGCCACCAAGGTTTGTGGCTGCACACCTCCACTACCTCTTCTTCCAATGAGTAGGAAGACTCAGAGCTGGACAGCTTGCAGGGTTCTGGCTGGCAGGGGGGCTCCCCCTTTGTGGTGGATTCTTCCTTCTCTGCTCCATCGTCTGACATGGTCTTGCGAAGTCCCCCAGTAAGGGCTTTCCTTCTGGGCTGACTATTACAGCAGATCCTGTCTAATGTCAGGGCTCACTTCAATACCTCATCCCAAGAAAGTAGAACTCGTGGAAGCAGTTTCTTCCAAAAGAAGCTTTTATTAGGAGAAGCTGATAGTAGGCATAATAGACAGGATCTGAGGGTTTCCCGCCAGATCGATAGGTAAAAAGTATCCCAAGCATAACCCCACCCCATAGTTCATCTGGTCAGTTCAAACAGACCAATCCCAAGGTGTTAAGTTCATTGTGGGAAAAAGGAGATAACATCAAGTCATCTCCAGGCTGCAGCGATGTTTAGGTGGCTCTTCGTACCTTCCCTTGCAAACACAGACATAACGCAGTTGCAAGAGGCACATTCCATCCTCCTCCACCCCTCCCTTTACTAGCTGATAATAGGGGAGAGAAAGTTCACAGAGGAAAGAAAGCAGAAACAGCAAAGTGTTACATTGTAGTGATAAAGGAAAAACAAGGCAATAAACCCCAAGTGCTTCCCCCTTCCCCTCCAGGAGTATGGCAGAACCTAGAGAGGGGAGAAAGCAATTTGAGTTTAGAACAAAAAGAAAAGGCCCTTTAAAACATGGGTTGTGACAGGAAGGTTGTTTGGTTGTTTGTCAGGTATCTTCTATTCACTTATCTGGGAATAAGCCCCACTTAATTTAAACTTGAGTAATCTAGGGACAGGCCAAGTTTATTTGTTGTAACAGCAAATACTGCTGAGAATTGTAATGATAAAAAAACAGATGTAAGAATGTCTTCCTATACTCATTGTGACTTACTAAAAATAATTAGTTACCCAGGATAAATAAAAAATACTGAAGGGATTTTACTATGTTTATGATTTATTATGCTTAAGCTTGATATTAATAGTGATATTTTGTAATCATTTTATATATAACTTTGTTTATTTGCAAGCAGCTTTGTAGGTGCCTTTGTAGGAAAATTATTTACATAAAAGCTAATGTCTCATGCTCTATATATAGGAGATTGCTTACATGAAAAGAGCTCAGTAAGGGGAGGGGGAAAAGGAGTTACAGATGGAACCTGGGTTGCTGTGTATGAGTCATTATCTTGGAATTGTTTTTTGTGCTATCTTATGCCTGGTACAAAGACCTGATCTTTTTGTTCAGAAAAGGTATAAAAGGTGGAAGACATCTTTCCTGGTTGTTGCCTCTATCCCTCTACCAGCCACGAAGAGGGATGGGGTCACCCAACTAGTGTTTTGATCAAAATAAAAGTTGTTTGCTTGCTGAAATCTCAGCTCAGGAGTTTCTTTGGCTCTTTTAAATTTCTGAGTAACGCTGGGACAATTGTGAGGCTAAGTGGAAAACCTTATAACCTGGCACCCGACATGGTGGAGGCCACAAAGACTCTCCCCCCCATATCTGAAGACCCCTGTTAAGGTCCCGGCAAGCCTTCAATTCTCAGCAGGATGAAACCGACGGTGACTGAAGCATGAGTCTTAGAGTGCTCCTAGGTGTTTGACCTGGAAGACTTCTGTGCTTCATCAGCAGCGGTAGGATACATGTCTGAGGAACCTGAAAGCCCGAATTCAACGAGGTTTCATGCTTCTCCACTGATGGGAGAAATTGCCACAGGTGCCTTGGTGAGTGAAAAAAGCTTTGGTAATCCTGGAATAAGGCAGGAGGTTGATCTCTCCGACTAGCCCTCTATAGATAAGAAATAAAAATGAATAAATGTAAGAAAAGAGGGAGCCGAGCAACTGTCTTCTAATACAGGATTGAGTGATTTAAAGAAAGTAATTAAATTTGAATGTATTTTTTTTGCAGAGGTTTTGGTAATTTTGGAATAAGATAGGAGGTTGATCTCTCCAAACAAAAAATTAAAAAAATTCCAAATTCATTACTTGAAAAGGGAGAAAGCCAAGAAACTATCTTGAAATGAAAAAAGAGGGGAAATCATCAGAGTAATTTAAAGAAACAAATTAAATCAAAATGTACTCCTCTGCAATGTGTTTTGATCAATTGGGATGTCTTGAAACCTCAAATGGCTATTAAGTTTAATCCTGTCAGACAATGTCTGGTGGTGCGTTATGTTGATGGTAGTAAAAATAATCTTCAAGAACTTTTTAAACCTCTGGTTGGCTAGTTTATCTGATAACAACTACAGTCACGGAAGAAAAGAAATAAAAAATTAAAGAACTGAAAGCAAATTTTTTTTCCTCTTTTTCCTTTAATCTGGCTCTTTGGACTATTCAATTCCCCTTTGTCAGACGTGAGGAGAGGAGGCTGCTAGTTTTCCTCTCCCTTTCACACCTGTAAAAGGCCCAGGTTCAATATTCCTTTTAGTTTTTCCCCATTGTCTTTTGAAGTTGCTGGGATAAATTGGAAGCAACCATAAATGTTCCCCTCCCTTTTAATTAAAAGGGGAGGCCTGTTTTGGCCTCAAACCCCAAATTGATGTGTATGTTTTGTTTTATTATATATATATATAATACACACACACACACACACACACACACGTGTGTGTGTGTGTGTGTGTGTGTGTGTGTTCGAATCCCATAAAGGGTGTGGCTAACTGACAAGAGCAGAATGAGCTCGAAATGGCCATCTTAGTCTCCCAATTTAATTCTTTAATTCTTTGTCAGAAAAAGAAATTTGGATTTGTAATGTTTCGCAGTTGCGACTTGAGCCTGCTTAACGCCCCTAGTTGGGGGCTGCAAGGCAAAAGAGATTGTAAAAAGTAAAACTGCAGTATAGCAGTTAAAAAAAAATGTCAAGGTGTAATCAATTAGACATCTGTCTGAAAAACTTCCTGCATATATATATATATATATATATATATATATATATACATATATATATACACACACACACACACACACACACACACACACATTTTTTTTAGAATGCTAACAAAGAATAAAGGGAGAACTGGAATAGCTATTTCAAGTTTCTTAACTCTCTTCAGCCAGACATACCCTTCTGAGATTCGAACCTGGGCTGTGTGCATGTTAGGCAGCTGTATTAACCTCTAGGCCACATGCACACAGCCCAGGTTCGAATCTCAGAAGGGTATGTCTGGCTGAAGAGAGTTAAGAAGCTCAAAATAGCTATTCCAGTTCTCCCTTTATTCTTTGTTAGCAATCTAAAAAAATGTATATGTAAATGATGTCACAGTTGGCGACTGCTGCCTGTGGATGGCTCTAGATTGAGCTGATACAGGCAAAAGAAAAAGAAAGATTTCTTTCTCCCATATTTGGGCCGACAGGGTGCATCAAAAAATACTCAAGGTAAATCTCCTCCCCCTATCTCTTCCCTCCCTGATACAGCTGACAAAGTGAGAAAGAGCCTGTGGCCTAGAGGATAATACAGCTGCCTAACATGCACATGGCCCAGGTTTGAATCTCAGAAGGGTATGTCTGGCTGAAGAGAGTTAAGAAGCTCAAAATAGCTATTCCAGTTCTCCCTTTATTCTTTGTTAGCAATCTAAAAAAATGTATATGAAAATGATGTCGCAGTTGGTGACTGCTGCCTGTGGATGGTTCTAGATTTAGCTGATACAGGCAAAAGAAAAAGAAAGAAGATTTCTTTCTTCCGTATTTGGGCCGACAGGGTGCATCAAAAGCCACTCAAGGTATATAGATAGATAGATAGATAGATAGATAGATAGATAGATAGATAGATAGATAGATAGATAGAGATGTAGATTAGATATAGATAGATATAGATAGATATAGAGATAGATAGATAGATAGATAGATAGATAGATAGATAGATAGATAGATAGATAGATAGAGATATATATTAAAAATTAAGCTAAAAATCGAAGAACGTCAATTCCTGGGTACATACATGTTTGAAGAATAAAAGACGATCACCAGGAAGTAAAAAACAGTGAAGTTTTTAATAAATAATCGAGCTTTCAATGGCTACACTGCTGCCATCATCGTCAGGGTATAAAAGCCAGGGGGTGGGGGAGCTCGCTTATGAGCGCAGCCGCGCCTGCATTCTCTCTGCTCTGAAGATCTCGTGGATCTCTTGGGTCTTTGCCTTAAGACCTACTTTACGTTTCAGGGCAAATAAAGGGTACCCCCATGGGATCACCCATCTCCAGAATTATTGCTGAGGCTGTATTGCAGCAGTTAGAACACGTAGCAATGGCCCAGTATCGCCCCAAATTCTGGGCTCGCTACATTGATGACACCTTTGTTGTCATCAAAAGGAGTCGGAAGGCTGACTTTGTGGGCATACTTAACTCGGTGTGCGCGGACTTGCAGTTCACAGAGGAGGAGGAACATCAAGGTAGGCTGGCGTTCCTCGACATTTTAGTCCATCGCCAGCCAGACAGGACCCTTATTACTAGGGTCCACTACAAGCCCACGCACACCGACAGGATTTTGCATTTTAATAGCAACCACCCTGTGGCCCACAAAGCCAGCTGTATTAGAACCCTCTTTAAAAGAGCTGACTCATACTGCAATACGTCCAAGGCTAAAGCTGAAGAAAGGAAATATCTCTTTCACACCTGTAGACGCAATGGGTACCCTACAAAATTTATTAAGCGCCATGGTGCTCTATCCAGGTCACCCCACAATCCACCTACTGGGGTACCGCTTTCACAGACAACTCGTATCACCCTCCCTTACATTAGCAACGTTTCTGAGGCTACAGCCAGGCTATTGGCATCCCATGGAGTAAGGGTTGCACATAGACTTCATCGAACGTTGCATTCCTGTATTATGAGGTTAAAAGATCCATTCCCCGTTGCTGAAAAATCTGGGGTGATCTATAAGATCCATTGTACCGATTGCCCAAGCAATTATGTGGGGGAAACCTCAAAAAGAGGCAAAACAAGAATGCAGGAACATAAGCTGGCAATAAGAAGAGGGGAGCATTATTCTCAGATTTTAACCCATATGATGGAGCTTGGGCATAGATTCGATTTTGACGGAGTACAGGTTGTTGCCAGCGATGCCTCTAAAAGCGGTAGATTACTTAAAGAGGCCTGGTTTTCAGACAATAAGTCTATCAACCGACGTGTGGAATTACGCCTGGCACATTAGGCTATGAGGGCATGGGAGACACGCACCCGCTTAATGCGGAGGAAGCCCCCTAATGTTAATGATCCTGAACTTCCATCTGAAGGGATTGATAATGGGACAAGGGAAGACTTGCAACCCAGAGCGCCCTTGATTAATAATCTCCACATGCACCCGTCACAAATCGAAGAACTCATTGACATCAGTAGCCCACCCCTAGGTGCCCTAGATGCTTCAGATACCCCCCCTCAACATCGTGCCCAATCCTCGGAACCATACATGGTGTGTACTCCTCCCGATACGAAGCAGGACTGTTCTCCTTACAATCGCATTGACTCCCACCTTCCCGAAGACGCCCCTGTTATGACCAGTTTGGGCGCTTGTTCGAACATCGATGCTCCGGGAAACACGCAATGGTTGCAGCCGCCCCAGTGAGGGCGTGGTTATGCGCTCCCGGAAGGCAGCACGATGAATGCAGGGGAGTGAAAGTGAGGCAATCGGACTTGAAGCTCCGTTGACACACGCTCAGGGAGAGAGTAGTAAACATCATTTGGATGCCAAACCGACACGGACATTGACCGTAATGAAACAACGCGAATCCCATACATGGTTATGTGGTACATTGAGGGTTGCAGGAGGGAATGAGAACGAGGACACAGGAGTGGCCATGCGTTCCCAGAGAGCAGTACGACGAATACGGGGAAGAGAGGTGGCCGGACCTGAGGCCCCACCGGACGATCGATCTAACACTATGCAGGGCACCTCGGTGCAAGATAATACGGGACGCTCTCCCCCTGACTTAAGAACTATGAACAATAAAAAAGGAATTAGCAATATGAGCGTAAAATACAAGGATGCGCCGTGCGATACCATGAGTGATGCAAGGATCAGCCAGCCGGGACCTGTCATGAGGTCCATGAGTCGAATGCGGGCACAGCTGCGCTCATAAGCGAGCTCCCCCACCCCCTGGCTTTTACACCCTGACAATGATGGCAGCAGTATAACCATCGAAAGCTTGGTTATTTATTAAAAACTTCACTGTTTTTTACTTCCTGGTGATCATCTTTTATTTATATATATATAAATATATATATATATATCTTTTAAAATACTAAAAATGTGAATCCTGGGCATTATGCTAACAAATAAAAGAAAAAATGAACACCAGGATATAATAAACCAGCCTGTGGTTAAGAAGAGTTATTAAGCTTTTGTCCAGCCAAAAAACTGCCGGTGTCATCAGAGTTACAATTACACACACACACACACACACACACACACATATATATATACACACATACACATACACACACATATATATACACACACAAATACACACACACACACACACACACACACACACACACAAATGGTACAAATAAAATACGAACACCAGGAGAGTATAAATATAAAAATATACTTTACTAAAAGCTGCCAAGCTTTCGTTTGGAAACTCCAAACATCATCAGGGCTAAGGAGCCAGTAAACAATGATGACTTAAATGGGTTTTGCCGGCATCTGCACCCGGCTCATGGACCGCGTCACCGGTCCCGGCCGGTTAATTAGTGTTCCAGATGTTTCTTTATTACTCTCCTTACGCTTCCTTCTATGGTTCTTCCGGATCGTTCCTTCCACTATCTCATTACTGGCATTCATCTCCTCCACCACCCCTTTATCCTTATTTCCTTCCATAGTACTGACCCTCCTCCCCTTTTTGTTTTCATTTTCCACCCTGGGGGCATCTGTTTCTCCTCTATCAGTGTTACAAGCTTCCCTGGGCTCACAGACGCTCCCCCACACATATGCTCCTTAGCCCTGATTATGTTTGGAGTTTCCAAACGAAAGCTTGGCAGCTTTTAGTAAAGTATATTTTTATATTTATACTCTCCTGGTGTTCGTATTTTATTTGTACCATAGACATGCCCAGGAGTCGTATTTTTATGCCAATTTTCCAGTATATATATATATATATATATATATATATATATAGGTCTTTGGTTGTTCGGGTTTTCTCCCGCGTAAAATTGGAAGTGTCTTGGCAACGTTTCGACGAAGTCACATTCGTCATCTTCAGGCTGGTGTTTTTAACTTCTTGCTTTGAGCAGCAATGTGTGGTTTTAGCTGTTTCTTCCTTTTAACTGCCAGTGAGGGTATGAACTGATTGGGTGGGAGCTTGGCTGTGTTCTGATTGGGTGGAGGTGTGTTCTGAATGGTTAGGGGCTTGGCTGTGCTCTGATTGGCTGGGGGAGTGTTCTGTTTGGTTGTGCTCAGGTTAGTCTGAGTTGCAGAGGGGTTTAAGATTTTGGGTTAGGGAGTCGTTTGTCAATAAGGGCAGGTTTCCAAATGGCTGGTAGGCGGGAGGTATCATCTCGCTTGTTCATGCTGTGTGGGCGTTTTTCTATCTCGATGGCTTCTCTGATTATTCTGTTATTAAAATGTTCACTTTTGGCAATGGTTCTGGTATTTTTAAAGTCAATTTCATGTCCTGTGGCTTTAAGGTGTTGGACCAGGGAAGATGTTGGTTCCTCTTTTTTGACTGAGTTCTTATGTTCTTCAATGCGTGCACTTATTCTTCTGTTGGTTTGTCCGATGTATGTGGTGGGACAAGTGGTGCATGGGATTTCGTATACTCCTTGATTTTCTAATTCAATTTTATCTTTGGGGTTTCTAAGGATGGTGGATATTTTTCTGTTTGTGCAGAATGCTGTTTTGATGTTGTGTTTATGGAGGATCTTACTGATTCTGTCTGTGGTGCCTTTTATGTATGGGAGGAGGGCTTTGCCGTTTTCTTGTTCTTTGTCTTGGATTTTAGTGGGGGTTTCTTTTTGGATTAGGTTTGTAATCTTATTTCTATGGAATCCATTGGATGTTAGTACATTGGTGAGAGTGTGTAGTTCGGGTTTTAGGTGTTGTTCGTCAGCTAAGCGTTTTGTTCTGGAGATGAGTGTCTTGGCTACAGAGTTGATCTGTGCTGGGTGGTGGTGTGAGAGAGCGTGCAGATAGCGGTTTGTGTGTGTTTTCTTCTGGTAGATGGTGTGTCCTAGGGAGCCATTGGATTTCTTGTAGACTAAGACATCCAGGAAGGGAAGTTGGTTGTTAGCTTCTGTTTCCATGGTGAACTGTATTTTGGGGTGTAGGCTGTTGAGGTGTGTGAGGAAGTTGTCCAGTTTTTCTTTCCCATGTGGCCAGATTATGAAGGTGTCGTCTACATATCTGAGCCAGAGTTTGGGTTTGTGATCCGATTTTTCTAGAGCTTGGGTTTCAAAAACACAACATCAAAACAGCATTCTGCACAAACAGAAAAATATCCACCATCCTTAGAAACCCCAAAGATAAAATTGAATTAGAAAATCAAGGAGTATACGAAATCCCATGCACCACTTGTCCCACCACATACATCGGACAAACCAACAGAAGAATAAGTGCACGCATTGAAGAACATAAGAACTCAGTCAAAAAAGAGGAACCAACATCTTCCCTGGTCCAACACCTTAAAGCCACAGGACATGAAATTGACTTTAAAAATACCAGAACCATTGCCCAAAGTGAACATTTTAATAACAGAATAATCAGAGAAGCCATCGAGATAGAAAAACGCCCACACAGCATGAACAAGCGAGATGATACCTCCCGCCTACCAGCCATTTGGAAACCTGCCCTTATTGACAAACGACTCCCTAACCCCAAAATCTTAAACCCCTCTGCAACTCAGACTAACCTGAGCACAACCAAACAGAACACTCCCCCAGCCAATCAGAGCACAGCCAAGCCCCTAACCATTCAGAACACACCTCCACCCAATCAGAACACAGCCAAGCTCCCATCCAATCAGTTCATACCCTCACTGGCAGTTAAAAGGAAGAAACAGCTAAAACCACACATTGCTGCTCAAAGCAAGAAGCTAAAAACACCAGCCTGAAGATGACGAATGTGACTTCGTCGAAACGTTGCCAAGACACTTCCAATTTTACGCGGGAGAAAACCCGAACAACCAAAGACCTATATACAAATACCCGCGAAAACCTCAGAAAACATATATATAGATATATATATATATATATATATATATATATATATATATATATATATATATATATATATATATATATAAATGGAATGAATAAAGCGCGTTCACCAGGAGAGTTTAAAGTTAAAATACTTTAATTAAAGTATTTTACTATATTAAAAGGTTGCCAAGCTTTCGTTGGGAAAACTCCCCAACATCTTCAGGGCTGAGAGACCGTTTCTAACAAGGTGGTTTAAATGGGTTCCATAGACGTCTGCACTTGGTTCCTAGACCGTGCCAGCATTCCCCGCTGAACAGCTGATAGGTGGGAGGGGGAATCGGAGTAAAGATTTCTTCCATCGTTCTCTCAAGCACTTGTGTTCACATCTCCATTTGAATCATCCTCCTCCATCATGGTGTCCTCCATGCTCATCTTCCCTCGTAGGTCAATATTCAAGTTAAATCCCCCCATTTCTGTGAGCAAAAGTCTGTTGGTATTTGGGCAGATTCCCCGCTCATGTTACGGGTCGTCATCACATGTTTTTTCTCCCCTCTCTGTATGGGATATTCACTTTTATTATTATTATGGGTAGTGCTAAATTTAGTGGTTCTATCCTCAAATTTCTTAAGCGCTCCAATGTCATTATTGTTGTTTTCTCCAATTAAAGGGGGTGTGGTTTCCCCTTGATGTTGTTGGGAGGTTTCTGGATAGTCTATATCAGATTGTTTCTGGTAGGGGGGAGGTGTAGCTCCTGGTTTAGAACGTTGTGGATGTTGATTGTAAGGTTTGTGATATAAAGGATGATGGTTTGAGTTCCATTTTCGTAGCGCTTGTTGTGCTGGGTGCAAGTCAATGTGACGATTGATTGAGTTGTTATTCGAGAACCAGGCTTCTTTTAGCAGCCGACCTCCCTTCGTGGCATCACTGGCTACGATAAGGGTGTTATTGAAGTCGAACTGATGGCCTTGTTGTGCCATATGCACCCAAAGTTGTGAGTGTGGTTCACCTCGTTTTATGGCCAGTTTGTGTTCGTGGAGGCGAGTTTTCAAGCGTTTGGCTGTTTCTCCCACATAGTTGCCTTCGCAGTTTTTGCAGTTGATCTTATAAACAATAGCAGATTTCTCCATGGTAGGTAGGGGGTCCTTTGGACGCATAATTTTTGATCGTAGGGTTTGGTTAGGTCTGTGAGCTACTTCTATACCATGGGGTGCTAGTAGTCTGGCTGTGGCCTCTGAGATGTTACTTATGTATGGGAGGGAGATGCGTGTTTTTTGTAGGGGGGAATCCCTTCTTCGTTGGGTGGTCCGGTGCTGGAAAGTTGTACAATGTCGTTTGATAAATTTTAATGGATAACCGTTATACATGCACGTACGGAAGAGGTGTCTCCTCTCTTCTTTCTTATATTCATCCGTGCTGCAGTGGGAGTCAACGCGTTTAAATAACGTTTTAATGCAGCTGATTTTATGGGAAACAGGATGATTACTCTGGTAATGGAGGATTCTATCCGTGTGGGTTGGTTTACGGAATACCTTCGTATGTAGGTATCCATCTGGTTGATGGTGGATGGAAACATCTAAGAAGGCAAGAGAATTGTGTCTTTCTTCTTCTACAGTAAACCTTATGTCAGAGTAGATGGAATTTAATATTCCCATAAATGTAGTTATATGTTGTCTTTTGACAATAGCAAATGTATCGTCCACGTATCGAACACAAAATTTGGGTTGGTATAAAGTCATAGCCTTATGTTCAAGCTGTTGAAGGACTACCTCAGCTATAATACTGGAGATGGGGGAGCCCATCGGGGTTCCTTTTATCTGTTCATAGATGGTACCTTGGAATGTGAAATAAGTCTGGAGACATATTTCTATCAATTTCACGAGGTCTTCCGTCTGAAGGGAATCTTGGTGATGACCTTCTCTCATAGATGTCAAACGTTCTTTCAGGACAGAGATGGCTAAGTCCTGGGGAATGGAGGTGAAGAGAGAGGTGACGTCGAACGACACCATCATCTCATCATCCTCCACCCTAAGGGTCTTAATTCTAGTTAAAAATTCTTCTGCAGATCTGACCATGGTGTTACTGCCATCTACGAGGTGGTTGATGCGGGTACTAAGCCATTTAGCTAGTCCTGAGATGGGGGTGCCCCTGAATGATACAATGGGGTGAAGGGGGGTACCTTCCTTGTGGATCTTTGGTAGACTGTAAAAACGGGCAAGGGCCGTGTCACAGGGACGTATCCTCTTTAGGGTGTCATCTCCGATCTTCTTACAACGCTTAAAGTTGTCTAGCAGTTTGTTGATTTTATTTTTGAGCGTTATTGAGGGGTCTTTTTTAATTACTCTATAGGCCAACTTATCATTCAAGAGTTCAAGTGCTTTAGCTGTATACAGTGTTCTATCCATAATAACAGTCACCCTACCTTTGTCTGCAGGAAGTATGACAATAGTATCATCTCTTTTAAGTTGTGTAAGAGCTCCAGTTTCTTCTCTAGATAGGGTGTGATGGTACCTGTGGTTAGTAAGTAGCCCTGTGATCTGTTGTCTGATGGAATTTCTGGTGTCTTCATCTGTCCCCATATGATGCATAGCAGGCTCCAGTGCAGATACAAAATCTAAAGGGTAGGCATCCATAAGGTTATGATTAGTATCACGTTGCAGTAGGGTGAGTTGTGGGTTGGTCAGAAGTTTGGAAGAGAGGTTACAAACCACTCTATTGGTAAAATTACTATATTGGGACTTACATATGGCATTCATCTTACGTTGGAGGTGTGCCGTTGTTTCTTGGTTCGTTTTTCTAGCTACCATTTGGATGTGATGACTCAGTGCTTGGAAGTGGTGTTCTGATAAAGTCGAGTTACAATGTCTTTGAAGTTCAAGAGCCCATTTTTTTAAATTTTCTACACGTCTGTGCTGGTCGTTAATAAGGGCTTTAACCGTCTGGCATTGAAACTGATGGAGGGCTTGTATGAAAGCTTGGCAACCTTTTAATATAGTAAAATACTTTAATTAAAGTATTTAATTAAAGTATTTTAACTTTAAACTCTATATATATATATCCAAATTAACCAACCTACTCCAAGACTCCACATACAAACCCCTAAATACAGATCCCACCACCTACCTGGAAAAAACCACCAGATCCAAAATAAAAGCCTCCCCCATTAGCGAAGAGATCCAGCAAAGAATCATTCCCAGAGAAAAATCATCCAGATGCCCCAAACTCTATGGTCTCCCCAAGATACACAAAGAAGGAACCCCACTTCAGACCTATAGTCAGCTCCATAGGCTCACCTCTACAAAACCTAGCCAAATTTCTCGCCAAACAACTACAGCCCTATGCAGAATCCATCACCTCACACGTAAAAAACTCATTCCAGTTTATAGAGATCATAAAGAAACAAAACTTACAGCCCAGCGACCTACTTGTGAGCTTCGATGTCATATCCCTCTTCACCCAAGTGCCTATCAAAGAAGCCTTGACAGCTATCCAAAACAAATATAACCCCCCCAAACACATCTTAGATCTGACCAACCACTGCCTATCCAACACATACTTCATCTATAATGGACAAAAATACAAACAAACAGAAGGAGCACCCATGGGATCACCCCTCTCACCTGTCATTGCCAACCTCTACATGGAACACTTTGAAACCCAAGCTCTAGAAAAATCGGATCACAAACCCAAACTCTGGCTCAGATACGTAGACGACACCTTCATAATCTGGCCACATGGGAAAGAAAAACTGGACAACTTCCTCACACACCTCAACAGCCTACACCCCAAAATACAGTTCACCATGGAAACAGAAGCTAACAACCAACTTCCCTTCCTGGATGTCTTAGTCTACAAGAAATCCAATGGCTCCCTAGGACCACCATCTACCAGAAGAAAACACACACAAACCGCTATCTGCACGCTCTCTCACACCACCACCCAGCACAGATCAACTCTGTAGCCAAGACACTCATCTCCAGAACAAAACGCTTAGCTGACGAACAACACCTAAAACCCGAACTACACACTCTCACCAATGTACTAACATCCAATGGATTCCATAGAAATAAGATTACAAACCTAATCCAAAAAGAAACCCCCACTAAAATCCAAGACAAAGAACAAGAAAACGGCAAAGCCATCCTCCCATACATAAAAGGCATCACAGACAGAATCAGTAAGATCCTCCATAAACACAACATCAAAACAGCATTCTGCACAAACAGAAAAATATCCACCATACTTAGAAACCCCAAAGATAAAATTGAATTAGAAAATCAAGGAGTATACGAAATCCCATGCACCACTTGTCCCACCACATACATCGGACAAACCAACAGAAGAATAAGTGCACGCATTGAAGAACATAAGAACTCATCAAAAAAGAGGAACCAACATCTCTTCCCTGGTCCAACACCTTAAAGCCACAGGACATGAAATTGACTTTAAAAATACCAGAACCATTGCCAAAAGTGAACATTTTAATAACAGAATAATCAGAGAAGCCATCGAGATAGAAAAACGCCCACACAGCATGAACAAGCGAGATGATACCTCCCGCCTACCAGCCATTTGGAAACCCGCCCTTATTGACAAACGACTCCAAACCCCAAAATCTTAAACCCCTCTGCAACTCAGACTAACCTGAGCACAACCAAACAGAACACTCCCCCAGCCAATCAGAGCACAGCCAAGCCCCTAACCATTCAGAACACACCTCCACCCAATCAGAACACAGCCAAGCTCCCACCCAATCAGTTCATACCCCCACTGGCAGTTAAAAGGAAGAAACAGCTAAGACCACACATTGCTGCTCAAAGCAAGAAGCTGAAAACACCAGCCTGAAGATGACGAATGTGACTTCGTCGAAACGTCGCCAAGACACTTCCAATTTTACACGAGAGAAAACCCGAACAACCTAAGACCTATATACTAAGATGGCCATTTCGAGCTCATTCTGCTCTCGTCAGTTAGCCACATCCTTTATGGGATTCGAACCTGGGCAGTTTACATACTAGGCAGTGATTTAACCACCAAGCCACAGGCTCTCCTCCCTCTTTGCCAGCTGAGTCAAGGGAGTATATGCAGGAAGTTTTTCAGACAGATGTCTAATTGATTACACCTTGACATTTTTTAACTGCTATACTGCAGTTTTACTTTTTACAATCTCTTTTGCCTTGCAGCCCCCAACTAGGGGCGTTAAGCAGGCTCAAGTCGCAACTGCGAAACATTACAAATCCAAATTTCTTTTTCTGACAAAGAATTAAAGAATTAAATTGGGAGACTAAGATGGCCATTTCTAGCTCATATCATTTCGAGGGAAAGGAAGAGACTCGTGGCTTGTGGGTTAAATCATCGCCTAGTATGAAACTGCCAGGTTCGAATCCAAGAAAAGGGTGTGGCAACTGACGAGAGCAGAATGAGCTCAAAAAGGGCCTCTTGAGTTCTCCCAATTTAATTCTTTATTTCTTGTCAGAAAAGAAATTGGATTTGTAATGTTTTGCAGTTGGCGACTGAGGCCTGCTAACGCCCTAGTCTGGGGGCTGCAAGGCAAAAGACGATTGTAAAAAGTAAAAACTGCAGTATAGCAGTTAAAAAATGTCAAGGTTGTTGTAATCAATTAGGAATCTGTCTGAAAAACTTCCGTGAACATATACATATATATATATATTATATATACACACACACACACATACATACATAAACAGAGAGACAGACAGACAGAACAACCACACACACACACATGTTTTCTGAGGTTTTCGTGGGTGTTTGTATGTAGGTCTTTGGTTATTCGGGTTTTCTCCCATGTAAACGTCTTGGCGACGTTTTGACGAAGTCCCATTCGTCATCTTCAGGCTGGTGTTTTCAGCTTTGTGCTTCGAGGAGCAATGTGTGGTCTTAGCTGTTTCTTCCTTTTAACTGCCAGTGGGGGTATAAACTGATTGGGTGGGAGCTTGGCTGTGTTCTGATTGGGTGGAGGTGTGTTCTGATTGGTTAGGGGCTTGGCTGTGCCAAGACACTTCCAATTTTACGCGGGAGAAAACACGAATAACCAAAGACCTATATATATGTGTGTATGTATGTATGTATGTATATATATATATATATATATATATATATATATATGTGTGTGTGTGTGTGTGTGTGTGTGTGTGTGTGTGTGTGTGTGTGTGTGTGTATATGTTTGCTGAGGTTTTCGGGGTATTTGTATGTAGCGTCTTTGGTGTTCGGTTTTCTCCCACGTAAAATTGGAAAAGGTCGTGGCGACCAGTTTCGACGAAGTATATATATATATATATATATATATATATATATATATATATATATATATATATATGCAAGAACACCAGGAAATTATAAAACTATAAAAAGTTTTAATAAATTTAAAACACCAAGCTTTCGCCGGCAACTGCCGGCATCGTCAGGGTACATTCCAGTCGATGGGAGAGGCTATTTATGGCTGTGGTGTTCTTTGCGCCCGGCTCATGGATCTTGTCACGGACCCCAGCCAATCCATCTGCACTGTGATCCTAGTTTCTGTGTTACTGATTGTTGTTTTCTTGCTTTCCTTTGTACCAACATTCTCATCCTTTTTCTCCTCATGTGGTCATGGGTTGGGGGAGCTTGCATGTTTTTGTTGTTTGTTTTCCTTATCCTCCTTCCTGTTACTCCCACTCCTCATTCTGCTCCCACCTTCCCTCTTTCCATAGTCTTTATTCGCAATTATCACCTCATTGCTTTCTCCTACATAACCAGCTTTCATTGTAGTTGTCTTATCATGACTCTCATTCAGTGATGTTACTTCATTAATTTTCATTTTCTTGTCAATGGGGGCATTTCCAACAATACCATCAGGGTTTGTAACATTCTTAGCCTGGCTGTTACTCCCCCCTTTGCACAAAATCTTCGGTGTGGGGGTCATCCCCTCTCCGTGGCTCATACTCCTCTCCATTCCCTGAGGGTGAGCAATCGTCTTCAGGGGAAGGGAAGGGGGCGGGTTTTTCAGTTCCCGGTTTCTCCGTTTGAGCAGGTTAAGGGCACCCCCATGGGATCACCGATCTCCAGTATCATAGCAGAAGCCGTGTTGCAGCAGTTGGAACATGTAGCAATGGCCCAATGCTGTCCCAAGTTTTGGGCTCGCTACATGGACGACACCTGTGCCATCGTTAAGAGGAGCCAGAAAGCTGACTTTGTAAACACACTTAACTCAGTGTGTGTGGATTTGCAATTTACGGAGGAAGAAGAACACCAGGGTAAACTGGCATTTCTTGATGTTCTGGTTCACCGTCAACCAGACGGAACCCTGAGGACCCAGGTTTATCGCAAACCCATGCACACTGACAGAATCCTGCATTATGACAGTAACCATCCGGTGTCCACAAGGTCAGCTGCATTAAGACCCTTTTTAAGAGGGTGGATTCCCACTGCAGCACGGCTAAGGCTAGGATAGAAGAGAGGAAACATCTTCTCAAGGTATGCAGACGCAATGGATATCTCATGAAATTCATCAGACGCCATAGCCTGCCACTTAGACCCCCTGCTAGGTTTCAAATGGAAGAGCCAACACCACAAATTACCCGGGTTACTCTTCCTTATATTAGTAACGTCTCAGAGGCCACAGCTAGGTTATTGGCACCCTACAACATGAGGGTGGCACATAACCCAAATCAGACGTTACGATCCAAGGTAATGAGACCAAAGGACCCACTTCCCATTACAGAGAGGTCAGGCATCATTTATAAAATCAACTGTAAAGATTGCCCCGCGAATTATGTGGGGGAGACATCCAAATGCGTTAGAACTAGGATTCACGAGCACAAGTTGGCTGTGAGGAGAGGCGATCAATACTCCCAAATCGAAGCACACATGCTAGAGTCAAGACATAGGTTTGACTTCGATAACGTCCAGGTGATAGCTAATGACAACACGAAAGGGGGCCAACTCCTTAAGGAAGCTTGGCTTTCAAACGATGAGTCCATCAATCGGCATATAGACTTATGTCCTGCACACATAGCGTTAAGAGCATGGGCCAGAAACAGCTAGTCCCCCGGAAAGAAACAGTCTAATACTACAACGTGCCTTCTGGGAGGAGGGCTGGTGGAGAGAAAGAGCCCTGGAAACGCCCGGATAGAGAACAGCTTACTATTGAGCAACTCTCCAAGTGCAGAGGCTTGTGCTGATTCCCAACAAGTGGAAAAACGTATTAACAGTTGTGAGCCTACTGCCAGTGAATCTGAGGTCTCCCCATGCTGTAAGAATAATTGTGTAATGACACGGTCCCATACCGGCACCCGGACGTGAGATAATCGTGAATGGAAGGGCTGTAACATCACCCCCACCCCTGCCAGCGGCTCCATGATTAACCCCATCCATGATGGCATCTTAAGAACGTGATCTCACCTCGATAATGTGAGCGAACCATGGGAGGGTGAAGAGGAGATCGCTCCCAACGTTGCAGCTCCCGCACGCCCCAGGAAACATCTCAGAAGGGGGATTCCCCCTGGAAATAGGCAGGGAGTGAGAAACCGGGAACTGAAAAACCCACCCCCTTCCCTTCCCCTGAAGACGATCGCTCACCCTCAGGGAATGGACAGGAGTATGAGCCATGGAGAGGGGATGACCCCCACACCGAGGATTTTGTGCGAAGGGGGGAGTGACAGCCAGGCTAAGAATGTTACAAACCCTGACAGTATTGTTGGAAATGCCCCCATTGACAAGAAAATGAAAGTTAGTGAAGTACATCAGAGAATGGGAGTCACAATAAGACAACTACAATGAAAGCTGGTTATGTAGGAGAAAGCAATGAGGTGATAATTGCGAATAAAGACTATGGAAAGAGGGAAGGTGGGAGGAGAATGAGGAGTAACAGGAAGGAGGATAAGGAAAACAAACAACGAAAATGTGCAAGCTCCCCTAACCCACGACCACATGAGGAGAAAAAGGATGAGAATGTTGGTACAAAGGAAAGCAAGAAAACAACGATCAGTAACACGGAAACTAGGATCAAAGTGCAGATGGATTGGCTGGGGCCCGTGACGAGATCCATGAGCCGGGTGCAAAGAACGCCACAGCCATAAATAGCCTCTCCCATCGACTGGAATCTACCCTGACGATGCTGGCAGTTGCCGGCGAAAGCTTGGTGTTTTAAATTTATTAAAACTTTTTATAGTTTTTATAATTTCCTGGTGTTCTTGCCACATATATATATATATATATATATATATATATATATAGATATATATTATATATATATATATATACTTTTTTTGTCAAAACGTCGCCAAGACACTTCCAATTTTACTGAGGAGGAGCAAGAAAACCCGAACAACCAAAGGACATACATACAAAATACCCGCGAGAAAACCTCAGAAAAAATATATATTTCACCCAATCCCCCCCAAATTCTTTGGATCAACTCTGTAGCCAAGACACTCATCTCCAGAACAAAACGCTTAGCTGAAGAACAACACCTAAAAAACGAACTACACACTCTCACCAATGTACTAACATCCAATGGATTGCAAAGAAATAAGATTACAAACCTAATCCAAAAAGAAACCCCCACTAAAATCCAAGACAGAGAACAAGAAAACGGCAAAGCCCTCCTCCCATACATAAAAGGCACCACAGACCGAATCAGTAAGATCCTCCATAAACACAACATCCAAACAGCATTCTGCACAAACAGAAAAATATCCACCATCCTTAGAAACCCCAAATATAAAATTGAATTAGAAAATCAAAAAGTATACGAAATCCCATGCACCACTTGTCCCACCACATACATCGGACAAACCAACAGAAGAATAAGTGCACGCATTGAAGAACATAAGAACTCAGTCAAAAAAGAGGAACCAACATCTTCCTGGTCCAACACCTTAAAGCCACAGGACATGAAATTGACTTTAAAAATACCAGAACCATTGCCAAAAGTGAACATTTTAATAACAGAATAATCAGAGAAGCCATCGAGATAGAAAAACGCCCACACAGCGTGAACAAGCGAGATGATACCTCCTGCCTACCAGCCACTTGGAGACCCGCCCTTATTGACAAACGACTCCCTAACACAAAAAATGATACCAGACCCACACTCACAAAAACCACACAGGATGTCACCACCACACATCCACGCAAAAAACAAACCCAAAGCCACACCGATGACGAGGCCCGACCACAAACCAGAAGCCAGACCACAGCTGCATCATTAGCCACTTTAAACCCCTCCAATCCATACATGAAGCAAACTGACACCCGCCATGAAGAGGAAGCACGACCACGAACGCGAAGCCAAAAAATAGCAAGGCAGCCCAAAATCTCAAACCCCTCTGCAACTCAGACTAACCTGAGCACAAACAAACAGAACACTCCCCCAGCCAATCAGAGCACAGCCAAGCCCCTAACCATTCAGAACACACCTCCACCCAATCAGAACACAGCCAAGCTCCCACCCAATCAGTTCATACCCCCACTGGCAGTTAAAAGGAAGAAACAGATAAGACCACACATGCTGCTCAAAAGCACGAAGCTGAAAACACAGGCCTGAAGGACGAAGGGACTTTGTCGAAACGTCGCCCAAGACACTTCCAAATTTACATAGGGAGAAAACCTGAACAACCAAAGACCTTACATATATAATATATATATATCTATTGTCCAAATAATAATGACACAGAGAATATCTATAAAAATAGAAAATTTAATTACCGAGCTTTATAAATACACTTGAAATAGTCTAGGGTTAAAAGGCAAACTACGGGGGGTCTTATATACAGTTGTTTAATGCCTGTTTCCGGCTCCTGGAGCGCGTCATAGGCCCCAGCTGATCGGGCTGAGTCCTAAGCATACGCCCCACGTCAGCATCTATCTCCGTTCCATGGTTAGTTTGAGTTCGATTATATGTTGCTTCGGGAGCCCAAGTCCTTTCTCCTTCCCTATTCGTAACCCCTCCACCATCCCAGACATCACTTCCCTTTGTGAGCGGGGGTAGGCAATTATCCACACTGCCTTCAATATCACTACCTGCCCCAAGGCTGCTTTGATCCTGTTTTCCTATCTCCCGGGATTGTAACACAAGCTCGTAGTCCCCCCCCATACTATTCCTCCTCCCCTCTTTCTTCCCGTAAGTTCTCCTGAGCGGTCCGCTGTTCGTTTCCACGCTCTCTCTCTTGCGCGCAGTCGCGATGTTTCTTGCCGTTGTTCCGTTATCAATGCTTCGTTGTTCCGTCCATTGTTGGAGAGCACTATTGCCGTTCATCCCCAATTCTCCGTTCCCACTCCGTATAGTGCTCTTCCCCTTTAACTGCAATCGCTGTTTTGTCTCGCAACTTGGTGTTGGGAGTATCCGAGGGGGATGCATTCTTCTACTCGACCGTGACCGGGTTGTCATGGTGTGTGTGGTGCGTGTGGTAGTATCCTCAGCGGGAGGTTTGTCCTCGGTCTCGTCGTCTTGGTTGAACTTGGTTGTATTCCGTTCTTCTTTCAGTTCATCGGGCTCTACTCCATCTCCATTCCGTCCCACCAATGATCCGTTCTCTATGGGTCGTGGCGCACTCAGCCGCAGTTGCTTGCTGGAATCAATCTGTTGTTGATCCGTGAGAGGGGAGCTGTCAATGGAAATTCCATTGCTGTAATTACGTAGGGAGGAGGCCAGGGTGGCTTTTTGATTGGGTCCCCTCCCCATATCAGTACGATTACCAGTACTCCATATTTTTAGAGCTTGGTGCGCTGCGCACAAATCTACACGTCGATTGATAGATTCCATTCCTGAGAACCATGCCTCTTTCAATAGGCGACCTCTTTTTGTCATATCATTGGCCAAAATTTGTGCGTTCTCAAAATCGAAGCGATGGCCGTGTTCCGCTACATGGGCCCAGATCTGCGAATGTTGCTCGCCTCGTTTAATGGCCAGTTTGTGCTCGTGTAAACGAGTCTTGAGTCTTTTCGAGGTCTCGCCTATATAATGGCTCTGGCAGTCTGTGCAGTTGATTCTATATACTACAGCTGACCTCTCGACAGTAGGGAGCTGGTCCTTGGGGCGCATCACTTTAGCTCGTATAGTCTGGGTAGGTTTGTGAGCTACCTGTATGTTGTGGGGTGCTAGGATTCTGGCAGTGGCTTCTGACACGTTGTTGATGTATGGTAGTGACACTCGTACGGTTCGTGTCCCAGGTTCTTCTCTTTGTTGTCCATTTCGAGGTCCTGGTGCCATACTGTGTCGCTTAATAAATCTTGGGGGGTACCCATTCATCCGGCATATACGGAACAGATGTTTTCTCTCTTCTGCCTTAGATTCCCTAGTGCTACAGTGCGATTGCACCCGTTTAATCAGGGTCTTGATGCAGCTGGCCTTATGGGAGGCCGGATGGTTGCTATAGAAATGGAGGATGCGATCCGTGTGGGTGGGCTTCCGATAGACCCTGGTGTTAAGAGTTCCATCTAGGGAACGTTGGACTAACACGTCCAAAAAGGCTATCGAGCCCCGGATCTCCTCCTCCATCGTAAATTTGATGTCCGGGTATATTGAATTTAATACTCCCATAAAGCCAGCCAGATGACAGCGTTTGACGACAGCAAAAGTGTCGTCGACATACCGTGCCCAGAACTTGGGCTGTTGACGGGTCATGGCCTCGTGTTCCAGTTGTTGTAGAACCGCTTCCGCCACCACGCTGGATATTGGGGAGCCCATCGGTGTGCCCTTGACTTGCTCGTATATATTGTCTTGAAAGGAGAAGTAAGTTGTAAGGCATAGCTCGATGAGTTGCGCTAGATCTCCCGGTTGCAGAGAATCTCGGTGTCCAGTTTTTCCTAGTTTTTCTAATCTGTCCCTTAAGACTCTCAGGGCCAGGTCTTGAGGGATGGAGGTGAAGAGTGAGGTGACGTCAAAAGAGACCATCACCTCATCCTCCTCCACCCTAAGGGTCCTGATCCTCTCCAGGAACTCCTCCGCGGATCTAACTGTAGTAGGGCTGCCATCGACCAGGTAGGATATGCGATCACTAAGCCACTTCGCCAACCCCGAAATGGGAGTGCCTCTAAACGACACGATAGGGCGAAGTGGGATATCCTCCTTATGGATCTTTGGCAGCCCATAAAACCTTGGGAGTGCCGAGTCATTGGGCCGTATTCTCCTTAAAGTATCTTCATCAAGTTTCTTTGACCGTTTAAAACCGTCAAGTAGCTTATTGATTTTGTTTTTCAAGGTCACCATGGGGTCTTTCTTGATAATTCTGTAAGCAGTCCTGTCACTTAGTAATTGCAGTGCTTTGGCCACATAGAGTGTCCTGTCCATCACCACTGTGGCCCTCCCCTTATCAGCGGGGAGTATCACACTGGTGGCGTCCCTCTTGAGATGCTCTAGGGCCTCTATTTCATCCCTAGTTAACACTTGGTGGTGCCTGTGACGCATAAGCAGCCCCGTGACCTGCTGCCTAATTAAGCTCATAGAATTCTCCCCCATATTCTCGTGGTGTATGGCGGGTTCTAACGCGGCGATGAAATCCAGCAGATTTGCATCCATCAGAGTATATCCTACGTCGCGCTGCAGCAGCGTAAGTTGGGGGCGGGTAAGGGTCTTTGAGGACAAGTTATGCACCAAATTATCCATATCCCCGTTACCCTTTTGTCCCCGTAAAGAGTCTATCTTACGTTGGAGGCGTGTGGCAGTCTGTTGGTTGGTTCTCTCAGCCATTAACTGAACGTGCTGGTCGAGCATTTGGAAGTGTTGTTCTGACAGACCCTTGCTACATTGTTCACGAAGGCAGTCAGCTCCCCTCTTCAAGATTCCCACCCGACGATGTTGGTCATTGATGAGTGCCCGTACCGTACGACGTTGAAATTGTCTCACCGCTAGCTGGCATTCAGCAGAATTCACTGCGGGTCTCCTCATCAATGACTTGGGTGGGAGTTCTTCACGCATACAAGCGTGCATGAAGGCTAGCTTACGATAGCAAGCCGAGATACGACATGCAGACTTTTCCCAGCGTCTTGCCATGAGCAAAACTGCTCTGTTATAATAATTAGAAATAAAAACAAAAATGCGACTCTTGGGAATATTCATATTGTCCAAATAATAATGATCACCAAGAGAATATCTATAAAAATAGAAATTTAATTCACCGAGCTTTCGTCAAATACACTTGACATCGTCAGGGTTAAAAGGCAAACTACGGGGGGAGTCTTATATACAGTTATTTAATGCCTGTTTCCGGCTCCTGGAGCGCGTCATAGGCCCCAGCTGATCGGGCTGAGTCCTAAGCATATGCCCCACGTCAGCATCTATCTCCGTTCCATGGTTAGTTTGAGTTTGATTATATGTTGCTTCGTTAGTTGTTACCGGGTTGGGAGCCCAAGTCCTTTCTCCTTCCCTATTCGTAACCCCTCCACCATCCCAGACATCACTTCCCTTTGTGAGCGGGGGTAGGCAATTATCCACACTGCCTTCAATATCACTACATGCCCCAAGGCTGCTTTGATCCTGTTTTCCTATCTCCCGGGATTGTAACACAAGCTCGTAGTCCCCCCCCATACTATTCCTCCTCCCCTCTTTCTTCCCGTAAGTTCTCCTGAGCGGTCCGCTGTTCGTTTCCACGCTCTCTCTCTTGCGCGCAGTCGCGATGTTTCTTGCCGTTGTTCCGTTATCAGTGCTTCGTTGTTCCGTCCATTGTTGGAGAGCACTCTTGCCGTTCATCCCCAATTCTCCGTTCCCACTCCGTATAGTGCTCTTCCCCTTTAACTGCAATCGCTGTTTTGTCTCGCAACTTGGTGTTGGGAGTATCCGAGGGGGATGCATTCTTTTACTCGACTGTGACCGGGTTGTCATGGTGTGTGTGGTGCGTGTGGTAATATCCTCAACGGGGGGTTCGTCCTCGGTCTCGTCATCTTGGTTGAACTTGGTTGTATTCCGTTCTTCTTTCAGTTCATCGGGCTCTACTCCATCTCCATTCCGTCCCACCAATGATCCGTTCTCTATGGTTCGTGGCGCACTCAGCCGCAGTTGCTTGCTGGAATCAGTCTGTTGTTGATCCGTGAGAGGGGAGCTGTCAATGGAAACTCCATTGCTGTAATTACGTAGGGAGGAGGCCAGGGCGGCTTTTTGATTGGGTCCCCTCCCCATATCAGTACGATTACCAGTCCTCCATATTTTTAGAGCTTGGTGCGCTGCGCACAAATCTACACGTCGATTGAAGATTCCATTACTGAGAACCTGCCATCGTTCAATAGGCGACCTCTTTTTGTCATATCATGCCAAAATTTGTGCGTCTCAAAATCGAAAGCGATGGCAGTGTTCCGCTACATGGGCCCAGATCTGCGACTGTATTGCTCGCCCAGTTAATGGCCAGCTTCTGCTCGTGTAAACGGGTCTGAGCTTTCGGGGTCTCGCCTATATAAGGCTCTGGCAGTCTGTGAAGTGATTCTATTAAATACTAACAGCGCGGACCTCTCGACAGAGGGAGTGGTCCTTGGGGCGATTCACTTTTAGCTCGTAGAGTCTGGTAGTTTGTGAGCTACGGTGATGTTATGGGGGGTGCTAGGATTCTAGGCAGTGTCTTCTGACAGTTGTTGAGTTATGGTAATGACACTCATACGTTCGTCTGTCCCAGTACTTCTCTTTGTTGGCCATTTCGACGGTCCTGTCGCATACTGTGTTGCTTAATAAACCTTAGAGGGTACCCATTCATCCGGCATACGCGGAATAGATGTTTCCTTTCTTCTGCCTTAGACTCCATAGTGCTGCAGTGCGATTGCACCCGTTTAAACAGGGTCTTAATGAAGCTGGCTTTATGGGAGGCCGGATGGTTGCTATGGTAGTGGAGGATTCGATCCGTATGAGTGGGCTTCCGATAGACCTTGGTGTTCAAAGTTCCATCTAAGGAACGTTGGACCAATATGTCCAAAAAGGCTATCGAGCCCCAGATCTCCTCCTCCACCGTAAATTTAATGTCCGGATATATTGAGTTTAACACTCCCATAAAGTCAGCTAGATGACACCGTTGAACGGACAAGCAAAAAAAGTGGCGTCAACATACAGTGCCAGAACTTGGGCTGTTGACGGGTCATGGCCTCGTGTTCCAGTTGTTGTAGAACCGCTTCCGCCACCACACTGGATATTGGGGAGCCCATCGGTGTGCCCTTGACTTGCTCGTGCCCTTGACTGCCTTCGTGAACAATGTAGCAAGGGTCTGTCAGAACAACACTTTCAAATGCTCGACCAGCACGTTCAGTTAATGGCTGAGAGAACCAACCAACAGACTGCCACACGCCTCCAACGTAAGATAGACTCTTTACGGGGACAAAAGGGTAACGGGGATACGGATAATTTGGTGCATAACTTGTCCTCAAAGACCCTGACCCGCCCCCAACTTACGCTGCTGCAGCGCGACGTAGGACATAATCTGATGGATGCAAATCTGCTGGATTTCATCGCCGCGTTAGAACCCGCCATACACCACGAGAATATGGGGGAGAATTCTATGAGCTTAATTAGGCAGCAGGTCACGGGGCTGCTTATGCGCCACAGGTACCACCAAGTGTTAACTAGGGATGAAATAGAGGCCCTAGAGCATCTCAAGAGGGACGCCACCATTGTGATACTCCCCGCTGACACGGGGAGGGCCACAGTGGTGATGGACAGGACACTCTATGTGGCCAAAGCATTGCTATTACTAAGTGACAGGACTGCTTACAGAATTATCAAGAAAGACCCCATGGTGACCTTGAAAAATAAAATCCATAAGCTACTTGACGGTTTTAAACGGTCAAAGAAACTTGATGAAGATACTTTAAGGAGAATACGGCCCAATGACTCGGCGCTCCCAAGGTTTTATGGGCTGCCAAAGATCCATAAGGAGGATATTCCACTTCGCCCTATCGTGTCGTTCAGGGGCACTCCCATTTCGGGGTTGGCGAAGTGGCTCAGTGATCGCATATCCTACCTGGTCGATGGCAGCCCTACTACAGTTAGATCTGCGGAGGAGTTCCTGGAGAGGATCAGGACCCTTAGGGTGGAGGAGGATGAGGTGATGGTCTCTTTTGACGTCACCTCACTCTTCACCTCCATCCCTCAAGACCTGGCCCTGAGAGTCTTAAGGGACAGATTAGAAAAACTAGGAAAAACTGGACACTGAGATTCTCTGCAACCGGGAGATCTAGCGCAACTCATTGAGCTATGCCTTACAACTTACTTCTCCTTTCAAGACAATATATACGAGCAAGTCAAGGGCACACCGATGGGCTCCCCAATATCCAGCGTGGTGGCGGAAGCGGTTCTACAACAACTGGAACACGAGGCCATGACCCGTCAACAGCCCAAGTGCTGGGCACGGTATGTTGACGACACTTTTGCTGTCGTCAAATGCCGTCATCTGGCTGGCTTGATGGGAGTATTAAATTCAATATATCCGGACATTAAATTTACGATGGAGGAGGAGATCCGGGGCTCGATAGCCTTTTTGGACGTGTTAGTCCAACGTTCCCTAGACGGAACCCGTAACACCAGGGTCTATCGAAAGCCCACCCACACTGATCGCATCCTCCATTTCTATAGCAACCATCCGGCCTCCCATAAGGCCAGCTGCATCAAGACCCTGTTTAAACGGGTGCAATCGCACTGTAGCACTAGGGAGTCTAAGGCAGAAGAAAGAAAACACCTGTTCCGTATATGCCGGATGAATGGGTACCCCCCAAGATTCATTAAGCGACACGGTATGGTACCAGGACCTCGAAATGGACAACAAAGAGAAGAACCTGGGACACGAACCGTACGAGTGTCACTACCATACATCAACAACGTGTCAGAAGCCACTGCCAGAATCCTAGCACCCCACACCATACAGGTAGCTCACAAACCTACCCAGACTCTACGAGCTAAAGTGATGCGCCCCAAGGACCAGCTCCCTACTGTCGAGAGGTCAGCTGTAGTATATAGAATCAATTGCACAGACTGCCAGAGCCATTATATAGGCGAGACCTCGAAAAGACTCAAGACTCGTTTACACGAGCACAAGCTGGCCATTAAACGAGGCGAGCAACATTCGCAGATCTGGGCCCATGTAGCGGAACACGGCTATCGCTTCGATTTTGAGAACGCACAAATTTTGGCCAATGATATGACAAAAAGAGGTCGCCTATTGAAAGAGGCATGGTTCTCAGGAACGGAATCTATCAATCGACGTGTAGATTTGTGCGCAGCGCACCAAGCTCTCAAAATATGGAGTACTGGTAATCGTACTGATATGGGGAGGGGACCCAATCAAAAAGCCGCCCTGGCCTCCTCCCCACGTAATTACAGCAATGGAGTTTCCATTGACAGCTCCCCTCTCACGGATCAACAACAGACTGATTCCAGCAAGCAACTGCGGCTGAGTGCGCCACGACCCATAGAGAACGTATCATTGGTGGGACGGAATGGAGATGGAGTAGAGCCCGATGAACTGAAAGAAAAACGGAATACAACCAAGCTCAACCAAGATGACGAGACCGAGGACGAACCCCCCGTTGAGGATATTACCACACGCACCACACCCACCATGACAACCCGGTCACAGTCGAGTAGAAGAATGCATCCCCCTCGGATACTCCCAACACCAAGTTGCGAGACAAAACAGCGAGTGCAGTTAAAGGGGAGGAGCACTATATGGAGTGGGAACGGAGAATTGGGGATGAACGGCAGTAGTGCTCTCCAACAATGGACGGAACAACGAAGCACTGATAACGGAACAACGGCAAGAAACATCGCGCCTGCGCGCAAGAGAGAGAGCGTGGAAACGAACAGCAGACCGCTCAGGAGAACCTACGGGAAGAAGGAGGGGAGGAGGAATAGTATGGGGGGGGACTACGAGCTTGTGTTACAATCCCGGGAGATAGGAAAACAGGATCAAAGCAGCCTTGGGGCAGGTAGTGATATTGAAGGCAGTGTGGATAATTGCCTACCCCCGCTCACAAAGGGAAGTGATGTCTGGGATGGTGGAGAGGTTACGAATAGGGAAGGAAAAAGGACTTGGGCTCCCAACCCGGTAACAACTAACGAAGCAACATATAATCGAACTCAAACTAACCATGGAACGGAGATAGATGCTGACGTGGGGCGTATGCTTAGGACTCAGCCCGATCAGCTGGGCCCTATGACGCGCTCCAGGAGCCGGAAACAGGCATTAAACAACTGTATATAAGACCCCCCCCGTAGTTTGCCTTTTAACCCTGACGATGTCAAGTATATTTGACGAAAGCTCGGTGGATTAAATTTCTATTTTTATAGATATTCTCTTGGTGATCATTATTATTTGGACAATATGAATATTCCCAAGAGTCGCATTTTTGTTTTTATTTCTAATTATTATAACAGAGCAGTTTTGCTCATGGCAAGACGCTGGGAAAAGTCTGCCTGTCGTATCTCGGCTTGCTATCGTAAGCTAGCCTTCCTGCACGCTTGTATGCGTGAAGAACTCCCACCCAAGTCATTGATGAGGAGACCCGCGGTGAATTCTGCTGAATGCCAGCTAGCGGTGAGACAATTTCAACGTCGTACGGTACGGGCACTCATCAATGACCAACATCGTCGGGTGGGAATCTTGAAGAGGGGAGCTGACTGCCTTCGTGAACAATGTAGCAAGGGTCTGTCAGAACAACACTTCCAAATGCTCGACCAGCACGTTCAGTTAATGGCTGAGAGAACCAACCAACAGACTGCCACACGCCTCCAACGTAAGATAGACTCTTTACGGGGACAAAAGGGTAAGGGGGATATGGATAATTTGGTGCATAACTTGTCCTCAAAGACCCTTACCCGCCCCCAACTTACGCTGCTGCAGCGCGACGTAGGATATAATCTGATGGATGCAAATCTGCTGGATTTCATCGCCGCGTTAGAACCCGCCATACACCATGAGAATATGGGGGAGAATTCTATGAGCTTAATTAGGCAGCAGGTCACGGGGTTGCTTATGCGCCACAGGCACCACCAAGTGTTAACTAGGGATGAAATAGAGGCCCTAGAGCATCTCAAGAGGGACGCCACCATTGTGATACTCCCCGCTGATAAGGGGAGGGCCACAGTGGTGATGGACAGGACACTCTATGTGGCCAAAGCACTGCAATTACTAAGTGACAGGACTGCTTACAGAATTATCAAGAAAGACCCCATGGTGACCTTGAAAAACAAAATCAATAAGCTACTTGACGGTTTTAAACTGTCAAAGAAACTTGATGAAGATACTTTAAGGAGAATACGGCCCAATGACTCGGCGCTCCCAAGGTTTTATGGGCTGCCAAAGATCCATAAGGAGGATATTCCACTTCGCCCTATTGTGTCGTTTAGAGGCACTCCCATTTCGGGGTTGGCGAAGTGGCTCAGCGATCGCATATCCTACCTAGTCAATGGCAGCCCTACTACAGTTAGATCTGCGGAGGAGTTCCTGGAGAGGATCAGGACCCTTAGGGTGGAGGAGGATGAGGTGATGGTCTCTTTTGACGTCACCTCACTCTTCACCTCCATCCCTCAAGACCTGGCCCTGAGAGTCCTAAGGGACAGATTAGAAAAACTAGGAAAAACTGGACATCGAGATTCCCTGCAACCGGGAGATCTAGCACAACTCATTGAGCTATGCCTTACAACTTACTTCTCCTTTCAAGACAATATATACGAGCAAGTCAAGGGCACACCGATGGGCTCCCCAATATCCAGCGTGGTGGCGGAAGCGGTTCTACAACAACTGGAACACGAGGCCATGACCCGTCAACAGCCCAAGTTCTGGGCACGGTATGTTGACGACACTTTTGCTGTCGTCAAACGCCGTCATCTGGCTGGCTTTATGGGAGTATTAAATTCAATATATCCGGACATTAAATTTACGATGGAGGAGGAGATCCGGGGCTCGATAGCCTTTTTGGACGTGTTAGTCCAACGTTCCCTAGACGGAACCCTTAACACCAGGGTCTATCGAAAGCCCACCCACACTGATCGCATCCTCCATTTCTATAGCAACCATCCGGCCTCCCATAAGGCCAGCTGCATCAAGACCCTGTTTAAACGGGTGCAATCGCACTGTAGCACTAGGGAGTCTAAGGCAGAAGAAAGAAAACACCTGTTCCGTATATGCCGGATGAATGGGTACCCCCCAAGATTCATTAAGCGACACGGTATGGTACCAGGACCTCGAAATGGACAACAAAGAGAAGAACCTGGGACACGAACCGTACGAGTGTCACTACCATACATCAACAACGTGTCAGAAGCCACTGCCAGAATCCTAGCACCCCACAACATACAGGTAGCTCACAAACCTACCCAGACTCTCCGAGCTAAAGTGATGCGCCCCAAGGACCAGCTCCCTACTGTCGAGAGGTCAGCTGTAGTATATCGAATCAACTGCACAGACTGTCAGAGCCATTATATAGGCGAGACCTCGAAAAGACTCAAGACTCGTTTACACGAGCACAAGCTGGCCATTAAACGAGGCGAGCAACATTCGCAGATCTGGGCCCATGTAGCGGAGCATGGCCATCGCTTCGATTTTGAGAACGCACAAATTTTGGCCAATGATATGACAAAAAGAGGTCGCCTATTGAAAGAGGCATGGTTCTCAGGAACGGAATCTATCAATCGACGTGTAGATTTGTGCGCAGCGCACCAAGCTCTAAAAATATGGAGTACTGGTAATCGTACTGATATGGGGAGGGGACCCAATCAAAAAGCCGCCCTGGCCTCCTCCCCACGTAATTACAGCAAGGGAGTTTCCATTGACAGCTCCCCTCTCACGGATCAACAACAGACTGATTCCAGCAAGCAACTGCGGCTGAGTGCGCCACGACCCATAGAGAACGGATCATTGGTAGGATGGAATGGAGATGGAGCAGAGCCCGATGAACTGAAAGAAAAACGGAATACAACCAAGCTCAACCAAGATGACGAGACCGAGGACAAACCCCCCGTTGAGGATATTACCACACGCACCACACACACCATGACAACCCGGTCGCAGTCGAGTAGAAGAATGCATCCCCCTCGGATACTCCCAACACCAAGTTGCGAGACAAAACAGCGATTGCAGTTAAAGGGGAAGAGCACTAGATGGAGTGGGAACGGAGAATTGGGGATGAACGGCAGTAGTGCTCTCCAACAATGGACGGAACAACGAAGCACTGATAACGGAACAACGGCAAGAAACATCGCGACTGCGCGCAAGAGAGAGAGCGTGGAAACGAACAGCGGACCGCTCAGGAGAACTTACGGGAAGAAAGAGGGGAGGAGGAATAGTATGGGGGGGACTACGAGCTTGTGTTACAATCCCGGGAGATAGGAAAACAGGATCAAAGCAGCCTTGGGGCATGTAGTGATATTGAAGGCAGTGTGGATAATTGCCTACCCCCGCTCACAAAGGGAAGTGCTGTCTGGGATGGTGGAGGGGTTACGAATAGGGAAGGAAAAAGGACTTGGGCTCCCAACCCGGTAACAACTAACGAAGCAACATATAATCGAACTCAAACTAACCATGGACCGGAGATAGATGCTGACGTGGGGCGTATGCTTAGGACTCAGCCCGATCAGCTGGGGCCTATGACGCGCTCCAGGAGCCGGAAACAGGCATTAAACAACTGTATATCAGACTCCCCCCGTAGTTTGCCTTTTAACCCTGACGATGTCAAGTGTATTTGACGAAAGCTCGGTGGATTAAATTTCTATTTTTATAGATATTCTCTTGGTGATCATTATTATTTGGACAATATATATATATATATATATATATATATATATATATATATATATATATATAATATATCATATATATATATATATATTATATAGATATTATATAGATATTTCTGAGGTTTTAGCAGGTGTGTATGTAGGGCGGGTTGTTCGGGTTTTCTCCCACGTAAAATTGGAAGTGTCTTGGCGAAGTTTCGACGAAGTCCCATTCGTCATCTTCAGGCTGGTGTTTTCAGCTTCGTGCTTTGAGCAGCAATGTGTGGTCTTAGCTGTTTCTTCCTTTTAACTGCCAGTGGGGGTATGAACTGATTGGGTGGGAGCTTCGCTGTGTTCTGATTGGGTGGGGGAGGTGGTTCTGGCTGGTTAGGGGCATGCGTGCTTGATTTGGCTGGGGGGTTGGCTGTGCTCTGATGCTGGGGGGAGTGTTCTGTGGGTTGTGCCTCAGGTTTAGTCTGAGTTGCAGAGGGGTTTAAGATTTTGGGCTGGCATTGTATTTTTTGGCTTGCGTTGTGGTCGGCCTCATTTCAAGGAGGTGTCAGTTTGCTCATGTATGGATTGAGGGGTTTAAAGTGGTATAAAAATTTTTGTGGGAATGGCCCAGCCGTGGTCTGGCTTCTGGTTGTGGTCGTGCCTCGTCATCGGTGTGGCTTTGGGTTTGTTTTTTGCGTGGATGTGTGGTGGTGACATCCTGTGTGGTTTTTGTGAGTGTGGGTCTGGTATCATTTTTTGCGTTAGGGAATCGTTTGTCAATAAGAGCGGGTTTCCAAATGGCTGGTAGGCGGGAGGTATCATCTCGATTGTTCATGCTGTGTGGGCGTTTTTCTATCTCGATGGATTCTCTGATTATTCTGTTATTAAAATGTTCACTTTTGGCAATGGTTCTGGTATTTTTAAAGTCCCCACTCAGACCTATAGTCAGCTCCATAGGCTCACCTCTACAAAACCTAGCCAAATTTCTCGCCAAACAATTACAGCCCTATGCAGAATCCATCACCTCACACGTAAAAAACTCATTCCAGGTTATAGAGATCATAAAGAAACAAAACTTACAGCCCAGCGACCTACTACTGAGCTTCGATGTCATATCCTTCTTCACCCAAGTGCCTATCAAAGAAGCCTTGACAGCTATTCAAAACAAATATAACCCCCCCAAACACATCTTAGATCTGACCAACCACTGCCTATCCAACACATACTTCATCTATAAGGGACAAAAATACAAACAAACAGAAGGAGCACCCATGGGATCACCCCTCTCACCTGTCATTGCCAACCTCTACATGGAACACTTTGAAACCCAAGCTCTAGAAAAATCAGATCACAAACCCAAACTCTGGCTCAGATACATAGACGACACCTTCATAATCTGGCCACATGGGAAAGAAAAACTGGACAACGTCCTCACACACCTCAACAGCCTACACCCCAAAATACAGTTCACCATGGAAACAGAAGCTAACAACCAACTTCCCTTCCTGGATGTCTTAGTCTACAAGAAATACAATGGCTCCCTAGGACACACAATCTACCAGAAGAAAACACACACAAACCGCTATCTGCACGCTCTCTCACACCACCACCAAGACAGATCAACTCGTAGCACGACATAATCGCCGACAAAACGCTTAGCTGATGAACAACACCTAAAACCCGAACTACACACTCTCACCAATGTACTAACATCCAATGGATTCCATAGAAATAAGATTACAAACCTAATCCAAAAAGAAACCCCCACCAAAATCCAAGACAAAGAACAAGAAACGGCAAAGCCCTCCTCCCATACATAAAAGGCACCACAGACAGAATCAGTAAGATCCTTCATAAACACAACATCAAAACAGCATTATGCACAAACAGAAAAATATCCACCATCCTTAGAAACCCCAAAGATAAAATTGAATTAGAAAATCAAGGAGTATACGAAATCCCATGCACCACTTGTCCCACCATATACATCGGACAAACCAACAGAAGAATAAGTGCACGCATTGAAGAACATAAGAACTCAGTCAAAAAAGAGGAACCAACATCTTCCCTGGTCCAAAACCTTAAAGCCACAGGACACGAAATTGACTTTAAAAATACCAGAACCATTGCCAAAAGTGAACATTTTAATAACAGAATAATCAGAGAAGACATCGAGATAGAAAAACGCCCACACAGCATGAACAAGCGAGATGATACCTCCCGCCTACCAGCCATTTGGAAACCCGCTCTTATTGACAAACGACTCCCTAACACAAAAAATGATACCAGACCACACTCACAAAAACCACACAGGATGTCACCACCACACATCCACGCAAAAAACAAACCCAAAGCCACACCGATGATGAGGCACGACCACAAACCAGAAGCCAGACCACAGCTGCATCACTAGCCACTTTAAACCCCTCCAATCCATACATGAAGCAAATTGACACCCTCCATGAA
>NW_024098474.1:0-24369 GCF_016545835.1 Crotalus tigris | reverse complement strand
GCAACATGATAGTTGGAAATTAGACTTGCATCCCCATGGAACAAGGCCACTGGAAAAGCTATTGGAGCAGAAGTCTAGCGCCCCATTCATGAGAATAAGCACAAGGGTGGATTTAACCACATTTTTGGGACAAAGTGAATTAAGAAGGTACACATTCCTATACAGCTTCAAAGCCATGATATCTGTGCCTTCTTCCCTGCTTCTCTGCCAGTCAACTATGATCTCCTGAAAATGTTTCCTGGAGAATCCAGAAACCCAGAAGAGGCATTTTTTAAATACAATTCTCTGGATTGTCCTAAAGGTGCCTTTTTTTTTTAAAGGCAACTGAACTTTCTTGAGTTTTCCTTGAAGATGTTTCGCTTCTCATCCAAGAAGCGTCCTCAGTTCTGACTGAATGGTGGAGAATGGAAAGATTTATATTCCTTGCAACCATCTGGTCGTTAGTACTCTTCCTGAGAGTTGTTGAGGCCACATGGAAGGGACACCTGAATAGTGCAAATGGGTGTGGAACCTTCTTGGAACTGCTGAAAAGACTGTGTTGTAAACAGGAGAAAGGTGGTGTCGTATTATCCCTCCCCCTCTGTTGAGAGAGGGCTGTTCGATCTTAACACAGATGGCTTCTTTTTATGGTTTCACCTGTATCCATCCCCCCATTGTGGCCAATCTCTACCTGGAAGAGGTAGAAATCCAAGCCCTAAACTCCTTCACAGGAATTCCGCTCAGGTGTTAAAAGAGAAATCTGGGAGGGATATTCCCTTCCAAAAAGAGAGTGATTGTTATGCACAGGGGAGTCTATTACAATATACTTTTATACAGGAATAGTTGCATGCACTCCTACTTACGCATTGCACGACAATATCAAATCCAAGTAAGCTTTATTATGATCACAGATAACCCTAATTTGACATCTTTTTTCAGCAATAGCGCTTAGACTTAGATACTGCTTCACAGTGCTTTTACACTCCTCTTTAAGCGGTTTACAAAGTCAGCCTATTACCCCCAACAATCTGGGTCTTCATTTTACCGACCTTGGAAGGATGAAAGGATGAGTCAACCTTGAGTCGGTCTGGATCGAACTGCTGCCAGTGGGCAGAGTTTGCCTGCAATTCTAACCACAGTGCCACCATAGCTTTTTAACCTAATAACTACCGTATTTTCTGGCGTATAAGGCAACCTGGCGTATAAGATGACCCCCAACTTCGATGCCGAGTTGCATGCCTAGAAAGTCGTCTTATATGCCGGAAACTACCATTATTTCTGGCATATAAGACGACTCGGCGTATAAGATGACCCCCGACTTCAGCGCCGATTTCAACGCTTTCGAAAGTCGTCTTATACGCCGGAAAGTACGGTACTGTTTTTTTACTCATGTTCAATGAGGCCAACTGTGTTGTGGTTCAGATCCAATTTCCAAAATGTATTTCCTGAACTAAAAAAATAGCAGGTGTCTTCAAAGTCAGGACACAACTGCAATGCATCTTTTCCTAGAAACAATCCAGCAGGTAGTCCCAGGAAAATGTACTGTAGACAAGTACCATCTTGACAGCAAACTAGCACTGATGATGTTACCTAGCTTGGTCATGAAACGTCTGCGAGAAAACCACCAAGCTTAGAGAACACCAAGCACCCTTCTTTTCAATCCTGAGCTACAAATATTCGCTTCTAATAGTGCCTTCAAACTATCATGAGGAAACTGAAAAGCTACAGGCAATTGTCATTAATGATGACCTATTTGTATTTTTTTTTTCATAATGTAGGCAATTAGTAAACCAAAGCATCTATTGTTTATCCATTTAAAAGTCTTTAAACCATCCATAGCTCAGTCGGTCAAATAATTGCACTTTTTTTTTACCTGTTTCTTCCAGGATCTCGAAATCCTTTAGCAAAGGGATTCCGGTCAATCTTCAGTTTTGTTATCTATGGATGTTTGGCAGACAAACAACAAAGGAAGAACTGTGAGTATCATAATTCTCACCAATCTGCCCACAAAACTCTGCTTGTACCTTGGGCAGGTTAATTTACCTGCTGGTTTTGATAAGCGGTGACCGTCGTAAATTCGGTTTCTTTGAAAGAGAACGTCTGAACACCAGCTGCAGGCAAAGATGGGGTCTGGGAGAGATCAAACCGGGAATCCTGGATGATAATGTGGACTCTGGGCTTGTATTTGTGCATTGATTGCAAAATTATCTGCAGTCCACAGAGAAAGAAGAGGAAAAACAATCAGGAAAAGTGACTATTATCATTCTTAAATTTTGAGATTTAAGAGTTGAGAGTTCTACCTTGAGCTTGGTTTACTTAAAAATTAAATTTTCCTTAAGAGCAAACAAAGATGATTAGGGGACTGGAGGCTAAAATATACATATATATAAAAATACAAATATGCAGGAATTGGATTATAGTCTAGTGAAAAAAAAGACTAGGGGGGACAAGGTAGCAGTGTTTCTATTTTTGAGGGGCTGCCACAAAGAAGAGGGGGTCAAGCTATTCTCCAAAGCAGGGCATTACAACCTTTTCACCCACTGTACCACTTTTAGGATATGGCAACATCCGAGTACCACCAGTCGCCTATCAAGGTGTCAAAAACTTGATGACTAAAAAAAAAAGGAAAAAAATAAATCAGTACTACCTGGGGGGGCACTGAAAAAAGTGCCCCCCCAGCCACAGCCGAGCAAGACACCTGCCTGCCCACCCAGCGGTGCTCTTCCTCCTGTCCGAGGTTTTCATTGTTGTGAGCATTTCTGTTGAGGATTGGCAGCGGGGGTGGGGTGGGGTGGTGTTTGGTTTTTATTCCCCCCATCTGCTGGGTGGTTGCAGCAGGTTTTGGTCACTTCACATGACCCTGGGACAATGTGACCCTCATAAATATGAATCAGTTGCTAAGCATCTGAATGTAAATCACAAGACCCTGGAGAGGCTGCAACATTCCAGCTGATCGGCGCGTCTTCTGGGCTCAGCAGAAGCGCCAGGATCAGCGCTGAGCTCCAGCTGGATCCTGGCGCTGATCCTGGTGCTTCCGCTGAGCCCTGACAGCCCTGTAGCTCCAGCCATCTCTCGCTCAGGCTTGTGCGGTGCTGCCACCGGTTCAGCTCATTCCCCTCCCCCGCTACCACTTTTCTAGGATGGTCGTGTACCACCTGCCAGGTGCCAATGTACCACAGGTGGTACCTATACCACTGGTTGAAAAGCCTTGCTCCAAAGTGCCTGAAGGCAGGACAAGAAGCAACTGATGGAAACTAATCAAGGAGAGAAGCAACCTAGAACTAAGGAGAAACTTCCTGACAGTTAGAACAATTAACCAGTGGAACAACCTGCCTCCAGAAGTGGTGAATGCTCCAACACTGGAAGTTTTTAAGAGGAGACTGGACAACCAATTGTCTGAAATAGTACAGGGTTTCCTATTTGAGCAGGAGGTTGGACTAGAAGACCCCCAAATCCCTTCCAACTCTGTTATTCTATCATTTAAAATGAGTTCAACCACTTGAACAAGGTGAAATTTGGATGACAAAAGGGTAAATTCTCCTTGAGGTATGCACTAATGAAGTCTAGTTCAGGACTAAAACCAGAAAGAAATCTTAGCTCAAATTTTCATGCACTTGAAGAGTGTTTTGTTTTCTGTTCACAAGAAAACAAGATTGTTGTTGGCAGCTCTAAAAGGATCACTCCCCTTCTTCATGAAAAAAAAATCCCTTCCAAAGGTTTATTTGGAAAACTGAAGGGTGACATAGAATAATACACTCTGCTTGAACTTTCAGTGCAGCTAATAATGATTAGGCCAAACTTAAGCTTGCTTGCTTGCTTGCTTGTTTCCCACCCATCTTGCCTCACCTGGGGTACATCAAAGATTTTCCTGCTTTGGGGAGAGACAAAAATACTGCTATCCGAGCATCGGTAGCAAAAATCTCATCCTCACAATCTCTTTTTATCTGACATAAAAATCAACATTGATTTTCTCTATTTTCCTCACACGCAAACTCTACTTTCAAGGCTAAGATCAAATCTGGATTGCAAAAATCCAGTTTGCCACTAGATGGCAGCCAAAAATGCTGTCCCTTTGCTGCCCCTTTGTGGTCATCTGAATTTTGTGGCTAATTCCTTCCTTCCTTCTTTCTTTCTCCTTCCTTCCTTCCTCCCTCCCTCCCTTCCTCCTTTCTTTCTTTCTTTCTTTTATTTTCTTTCTCCCTCCCTCCCTCCTTCCTTCCTTCCTTCCTTCCTTCCTTCCTTCCTTCCTTCCTTCCTTCCTTCCTTCCTTCCTTCCTTCCTTCCTTCCCTCCCTCTTCTACTAAGTCTCCAAGGCAGCCATCTTGCTCTAGCTAATGACAGAGCTGGCCCTACATTTTTCCCTCCTATTCCATTCCTGGAAAATAGTAGCCTCAAATCCACACCTACATGCCCTTTGTCGTCCATCTCATTGTTGGTTAGCTTCACCCGATCGAAGCTGATGATCTGCCTCATCCATGTCTCTCCTGAACAGGGGGAATCCGGGTGCATATAAAGCCGGGGTGTGATGCACGAATGGTCCGTGTTTCCAGCCACCATCCACTGCGAGCTGTGATAGACATACCTGCCAAACGGAACAAGGGGCAGAGCATCACTGTTTTGGTTGAATAAGACACAACTGGCTGATTTTACAACAACCACTATTAAGCCATGAATTGCAGCTTAAAAGCCAGAACATTAGGATTCATGTCATAGACTATGCCAAAAATTACATCAGTCACATTACAGCTTAACATATGGGAAACTAAAGCACTAGGTCTTGAGCCAAGGACCTCCAATTAGCTTGGGAAATCAATTCACTGTATTCTGCTCTCCACTGAATAACAGCAATCAGCATTATTTCTGCATTGGAGGTTAGGCTAATCATTCACAGTCCACTTAACTAATCTTTTTTTTTTTTTGCATTCTATATTTCTTATTCCCAGGGTTTGATCAACTTAAGTGTTGCTTGTAAAAACTTTTGCGGGGTTATTGCCGTTTCTCCCCTTTTCACTTTTAGCTCTGCTAAGCTCACGGCTCTATCTCAGTCCCAAATTCAGTGGGAAGAGAGTTTTGTGTGGTCAAAGCTCCAGAAAGAGGCCTTTTGCTCTCTTTCCTCCCTTCTTCCTTTGGGCACGTGGAAGTGAGGGTGGGGGGGGCTAGGCTGGAGAAAAAGAAAGAGAAAGAATTGTGCATTTTGGAAAGTTGGGAGAACTTTGTAGCCCGAACTCTTCAAAGTTTCCAAAGTTGCAGGGACTTTTTCCATTTCTCGGCCAACTGGTGTTTGTGATCAAAGGCCTCCTCCCTCCCTCCCTCCCTCCCAGGGAACAATAAGAAGAGCAGGAAAACAGACCATCCTCATTATTTGATAACTGCTTTGCTTTTCACTCTGTTCAGAGCGGGTAAGACCCGGGGAAGAATCCCGATCAAGTTCAAACTGGAAATGATTGTTTCAGATTCCAGCTCTGTGTGGCAGTTACTTACAAGTAACTGCCTGTGTATTTTGCCAGTGTGTAGAAAAGATACTGAAAAGGGGGACCTGGTTTTATAAATTGTATATTCAACAACCAAATCAACTAGGAGGAGACGTGAGGGTGAAGATGGGCTTAAACTGCAGAGGTTCAGAAGCGGAAGAAGGAGCTCCAAAGCAAATCTTATGAGTTGTGAATTTTGTGAGTTGTTTGCCTGCTGCTTTGCTCCCGGGGAAATGGGTTCTAACAGGATCTCACTGAAGGTCTTGTTGACCTGGGCAGGGAGAATCTTCCTTTTCATAGGCCACTAAAGGGGAGAACTGTTCTCCAAATCTAATATCTCCAAAAGGGACAGGCAGATCCATTCCCAAATCTTTCCCAGATGAACCCGGCATAGCTAAACTGATTTAAATCTAAAACCTTCCATAAATTTTCATTCATTCATTAAGAGGAAGGAAGGAAAGAAAGAAAGAAAGAGGGAAAGAAAGAAGAAAGAAAGAAAGAAAAAGAAAGAAAGAAAGAAAGAAAGAAAGAAAGAAAGAAAGAAAGAAAGAAAGAAAGAAAGAAAGAAAGAAAGAGACAGTTTGGCTTAGAATATAAGTTTTTTAAAAAATCCATAAGTTTATGTCCTTTGGAAAAAAAATCAAAACTTTTTTACCTGTATCTTTTCGAGTCCACTGGGACCACGTCTATAGCAATATAATATTGTTTCACTGGATCCAGACCTTTTACTTTAACTCTGACCGAAGGAAACATTCTCCTGCATGAAAGAAAATTTGTGTTACCTTACTGTAACATTTCACTTGCCAGCCTCACATCTTTCTGCAACTTTCAAACAAGCTGTTGGGTTTTTTTCCCCCAACCCCAAAGCATTTATACCACACCCAGAGTATTAATCTGTACTATGCATTTGAGGTGGGGGGGAATACAAGAAAAAAGAAAAGATAGATCAATGTAAATTGCTTGGCTGTAGAATTACGCATTTTCATTATTAGGAGAACCAAATTCTTAAAAGTTCACTGCAGTTTGTCAACGGGAATAATTATAAGCTGCAATCTGGTGAGGTTGTTACTTGGAAGAATTTCTGGTTGAACAGAAAGGACTTTTTTTGGCATACTTATAAATCAATTGGTTGTGTTCAGTACTCTTCCTGCCTCGTTTCCTACTACTGCTCTCTCCAGTCCCATTAGGAAGAATATTAAGAAATTTGAGGATGCTTCTGAAGGAAAGGCATTTAAATGTTTCCTAGTTCTCCTAATTATCTAGGTAAATGAAAGAAGTATTGCAAGTAGTAATGCACAAAATATTAATGGAATAGAATATTTGTAGCTCAGAATTGAATTCTTTGTGTTCTCTGAGCTTGATGTTTTCTTTCATAAAGGAGGAGGAGGAGGAAGTAACATCATCAGTTCTTGGGTAATGAAACCGTCTGAAAGCAAACAATTAAGCTCAGAGGACACCAAGAACCCGGTAATACAGAATACCTCTAGAATAAGATTTGCAGATAAATAGCCGAAGTAAAGCAAAATAGAGATAAGAGTAAGCTCCTTACTCTTTCACGGTTTCACAGTAATGATAGTTAATTTTGTTTTCCAAATGTTTCCCCTAAACAGCCCATGTAGCCCATGCTCAAGAGTGCCACTGTGGCTCTCCAGCTTTGTTTTGTTCGACTAACAACAACAAATGTTCTAGGTTCAGCATTGCTGATATTTTTGCGTTGTGGGGAGGGGCATTTAATGAAGGTAGAACATTAGGAAAGTCATCTGTTGCCCTCTTGGGTGAAGAAGGATGGATTTTTAACACCCACTTTAGGAGAAGGGCAGATTAATCCTAGAAATAGCAAGACGTGTAGCCTTTTTGTGAGTTTTAATGCTGCAATGACTACATCTGACTTATCAATGTCATCACCATTGCTGTCTTAAGTAGTTTGTTTAAGCCAGTAAAGAGCATCCAATTGTCCAAAGGAGAAAGAAAGCATGGAGTCAAGCCAAAACAAGGCATTGTGATATAATTCTAGCAAACTTTAAAATGCTTAAGCCCAGTTTCACAGAATTCTTGGTGTTTTACTGAAGACAAATTGCTTTAAAATGGTATCATATCAGTTCCCTTTCTGTACAAGTGATTTATAGCACCATCTAGTCATCATTATGGTGATGACTTCTCACGGAAGTAACCACGGTTTACTGAGTGAAACACTCTTTTATTTATTGAGGGGTTTTCATCCTACAAAAGCCATAACTCATAGCTCAAACAAACCACACTAGCTGCGTTCACACAATAAAGAAGCATCTGTTCTCAAGCAAATTTGACTCCTGAGGTCATTATGACTCTAGCCATCTAGTTTTAGTGACAAGACGGTTATGATTTGAAATTGCTTTTGGGGGGGGGATGTTATTATTTTATTATGATTATTTTCATATCAAGTCTGTGGCCCTGAGATTCTCCAAATGTTTTTCTTATCTAAGTACTAATCAGGTCCAAACCTTCTTAGCCAGGACCCTGACAAAGGTTACCCAGGAGTTTCCATTGGCTGAGGTGAACCTTGCATATCTTGTCTTACGCATGTGTGAACCTGATCAGCATGAGAATATTAATTTCAAGGAAGCTTAATGTTTCTGCTCCCAATAGTCACTGACGGTAGCTATAATTTATTTAATTAGCTCAATTATTTTGGGCTGGCAGAGCTGCTTGATCCACAAACCGATCACTGGGGTTGAGTTTGCAAAATGCTCTGAACTAAAACATGGCTTGTTCGAAGACGTTTAGATTTACAACCAGTGGCCAAGCGGCTTTTTTTCTGGTTGGTTTTCACGCAACACTGTGTGTCACCTGACATGCTGTGCCCAACAAATCCACCACACTATGGATTAAGATAGTAATCTGAAACCCTGTATACATTTCCAGGAAGGAAGGAAGGAAGGAAGGAAGGAAGGAAGGAAGGAAGGAAGGAAGGAAAGAAAGAAAGAAAGAAAGAAAGAAAGAAAGAAAGAAAGAAAGAAAGAAAGAAAGAAAGAAAGAAAGAACAGAATTGAAAAAGACCTTGGAGGTCTTTTGATCCAACCCCGTACTGAAGCAGGAGACCTTATACTATTTCAGACAAAACATTGTCCAATCTCTTTTAAAAATCTCCAGTGCTTGAGCATCCAAAACCTCTGGAGACAAGCCCTTCCACTTATTGTTTGTTTCTTCTTGTTCTGCCCTCAGGTGCTTTGGAGAACAGGTTGACCCCCCCCCTCTTCTAAGGACTAGTCCAAAGAAGTACAGCGTGTGAATATAGAATAAAATCATATCCACATTTTGTGGTTTAGCAGAAATAAATATCTTTCTAGGACTGGGAGGATTTAAAGGCAGGATGTGTACAGCGGAAGGGAGCGGGAAGGAGACGAAATATGTGCACCCAGGTGATCGCCTACAAGTCTAGATCTTACCTGCCAGCTTTGGTGATGATCATTTCGGTGCCAATTTCATGAAATCTTTTCCACAGCTCTGAGCCTTGTAAGTCCACTTGGATCTCCCCAGTTTCTCCTCTGGCTTCCTCGCAAAGAGACAGCGTTATTTCGCCTTTGGTTTTCTTTTCTGGAGAAGAGAAACGCGAAGAAGAAATAAAACATGAGAAGCAATGGAAATGAGCTTTGAGGTGACTGTTTAATGGCTGTCGGAATAGAACAGAACAACAGAGCTGGAAGGGACCTTGGAGGTCATCTAGTCCAACCCCCTGCTCAGGCAGGAGACTCTATAGTACCATTTCAGACAAAAGGCTGTCCAATCTCTTCCTAAAAACTTCCAGTGTTGAAGCATCCACAACTTCTGGAGGCCGATTGTTTCACGGATTAAGTGTTCTAACTGTCAGAAAATTTCTCCTTAATTTTAGGTTGCTTCTCTCCTTGATTAGTTTCCATCCGTTGTTGCTTCTTGTCCTGCCTTCGGGGGCGGCTTTGGAGAATAGCTTGACTCCCTCTTCTTTGGGGCAGCCCCTGAGATATTGGAACACTGCTGTCGTGTCATCCCCGGTCCTTCTCTTCATTAAACTTGGCACGCCCAATTCCAGCAACCGTTCTTCATATGTTTTAGCCTCCAGTCCCCTAACCATCTTTGTTGCTGTGTCTTCATGGGACAGACTGCTGAGCTCCCGCTTTTTGGAATGACAAATTTATCCAATCCTACAGACAGCTAACCAACAGGGGTGAGTGCCTATCCAGCTTTGCTGGCTGAGCCAATGCAGCCATTACCTCTTTAAGTGGGTCAAGAATGTTATGTGAACCCGGTTCAGAAGTTCAGAGACTTCCTTCCGCGGTGTGTGTGTGTGTGTGTGTGTGTGTGTGTGTGTGTGTGTAGAGAAAGATGATAATGGCACCCCTTCCTTGAGTTGCTCCAGAGCTTTCCTCCCTTAAACAAGGAAGATAGACCCCCATTCGTTTTAGGTTACCCCATTAGAAGCCTGGGCGGGAATGTCAATAATTCTCCTATGGCACCTGGAGGAAATAATAATTCACTTACATATTATGTTCTCAGCCCTGGCTTCTCTTTCTCTCCCAAATGAAAAGTGGCCTGGGATTATTGGAATTGCAGAATTGTTCAGCAATGGAAATCTGAAATTGGTATTTGTTATTGGAAACTAAAGGTCTCCTAGATCGAGATGCAGGAGGCCATTCTCCTGTGGCCTGTTTCCCTTTGGACTCCCTTGACCCATAGCCCTCTCCCTCTTGCCAGTTTCTCTCCCGTGGCGGATTTAACTTAGCAAACAAGCATGCTTTATGTGGTTTTTAATTCCGAGAAATTAGAATTAATTTCTAATCAATAAGGGAGGGAGTCAACACAGAACCCGTTCACCTCGTTGCCTGGCAATGCTCCATCAGTGCTAACCTTGGTTAGCGCGTTTTTTTTGGGGGGGGACAAGCCTGTCAACCAATCAACCAGAACAACTGGAAGGGACCTTGGAGGTCTTCTAGTCTAACCCCCTGCTCAAGCAGGAGACTGTTGTTGGGACCGCCTTCTGACTGGTGAATTCCTGATCCTATGGATTAACTTAGTCGTTAAGTTGAACCCAATCCTAAAACTTTGCTCTTTCAAACTCCGGGAAACAAATGGGAGAATCCTTCCCCCCCCCCCCGGCGCTGAAGCTTTGCGCGGATCAGAGTAGGGAAGGAAAAAAAGGGGGGGGGCTTCCGTGGATTTAGGGGTCCCGATCCTCACTGCTGCTGGACTCCTGATTAATCCTGGAAGAGATCCGAGAAGAAACGGAGCTTACCGGGCGCTTGGCTTCTCCGGAAAGCCGCTTTTTCCGTCCTGGTCTCGGAGGAGAGATCCTCTTCCAGATCCTTCAGTTTGCGCTTGGCAGGGTTGGCGTTGCCCATTAAAACGTCCACGGAGAAAGCGTGCGCCCGGGAACTCAAAGCCATGGCCGGGGCCCTTTTGCTGTCGAAGCAGCGCCCCAGAGAAGGCGCGGGCAGAGGGAAGGGGGGGGGGAAAGTGTCAATCAAAGAGGAATCCCTCTCCTCCGATCCACCCCTCGGCTGCGATCCTGCTTCAGCCCGGACGGGAGTTCTCAGCCCAGCGCGGAAACGTCGTTAAGCAGCTTTACCTTGGTTGGTTGGGTTGGTTTTTTTCTTGGTTTTTTTTTTCTTTAGAGGTCGGGCCGCATCACCGGCAGGATTTTTTCTTTGCAAAAATTCTCTTTGCTCGGTTCCATGCGAGCCTCCAAAGCCTGGCGAGGGGAAAGAACGAGGGCAAGTTTGCTTCGTTTTTCTTCTCCTTCTCCTCCTCCTTCTCCTCCTTCTCCTCCTTCTCCTCCTTCTCCTTCTCCTTTTCCTCCTTCTCCTTCTCCTTCTCCTCCTTCTTCTCCTTCTCCTCCTTCTCCTTCTCCTTTTCCTCCTTCTCCTTCTCCTTCTCCTCCTTCTTCTCCTTCTCCTTCTCCTCCTTCTCCTTCTCCTTTTCCTCCTTCTCCTTCTCCTTCTCCTCCTTCTCCTTTTCCTCCTTCTCCTTCTCCTCCTCCTTCTTCTCCTTCTCCTTCTCCTTCTGCTCCTCCTTCTCGTTCTCCTCCTTCTCCTTCTCTTTCTCCTTCTCCTCTTTCTTCTTCTCCTTCTCCTCCTTCTCCTTCTCCTCTTCCTCCTCCTTCTCCTTCTCCTCCTTCTCCTTCTTCCTCCTCCTCTGAAAAATAAAACAAAACGAAACAAGCCCCAACAGCAGCTGGGGGAGAAAATAAAACTGCCCCCTTTGCCCAATGTCGGGGAGACGCGCAGAGGCGAGGCTGCGTTAGGAAAGCCGAGTCTCCAGGTCGGTTCGCCGAACCGTAAAAAGCGCTGTTGGTTTCGGAAGGCGCGGGGAGCCCTTAGAGAAGGAAGGGAGAGAGGGAGAGAAAGAGAGGAACGAAAGAAAGGGACTCGGGTAGAAACGACGAGGGGGATGGAAGAGGGAGAGGTAACTGGGGAGGGGGAGGGGATGGCGGAGAGGGTTGAGGGGGAAGCGGCCGGCCCCTCCTTAAGGGAGGGGGGGATAAGTAGCAGGGGGCTCCGCGCTGCCTTCCCTTGGCCAACGGAGAAGGGAAGACGCCTTCAGGAGAGGCTGGGTTCTTTTGGCCCTAGCAAAGTGGGGGGGGGAGGAAAGGGGGGAGAGAAGATGGGGAGGGGGCGAAGGAGACGAAGCGCTCTCTCTCCCCCCCCCCTTGGGCCTCTCGCAGTCCGGAGAAGGCGACTGGGCCCTTCGAGAAATGGGAAAGTGGGGAGGGGGGAGCTCCACTGAGTAGTGTCGTAATAAATGAAGTTGTTTGTTGCCAAGTCAAAAACTCTCGCTGGGGGAGGTGGAGTGTGTGTGTGTGGGGGGGGGTGTTTCTGTGCAATTTAATTTAATTTCTCTTCTAATTCTCTTTCTTGGCTTGGAAGTCAGTCGGGCTTTCTCCTGAGCAGGTTGGGTGTGCGGGGTCCCTGGGAAGCCCCTGGTCTCCTTTCAGCCGCCCAAACAGTTATTTACTAAAAAAAAAAAAAAAAAAAAAGTATAGCCCGCTGACTTCTGGGGGGGGGGAGGCTGATCTCCTGTTGACACCCCTGGCCTTAAGGCAGGCAAGGCTTTTTAAGGCGGGTTGGATCTCTCTAAAAATGGCTCCCTGGTGAGATAAAGATTCAAATCCTATAAAGGATGGGCAACGGGTCAACCTTCGCCCACTTTGTCGGTTTCATGGACTCCCGCTCTCCATCGTCCTCCTCCCTCAAATCTGTGGGCTGGGCGTGATGGGAGGTATAGTCCAGGATGCCGGAATAGAAGCGGAGTGGGGGGGGGGGAATCCACCCCACTCTGAAGGTTGCGGTTTATCTTTTACGAGGGCGCAACCCGCTGCTTCGAAGCGGACATTGCTTTCGATAGGAGCGGGAGAACGGCCAGCCCAACCAGACGCAACCCGTAAACGGTTTGGTAGGTAGGTAGGTAGGTAGGTAGATAGATAGATAGATAGATAGATAGATAGATAGATAGATAGAGAAAGAGAAAGAGAAAGAGAGAGACAGACAGATAAATAAATGTTGGGTAGGCAAGCAGACAGGCAATAGATAGATATAGCTAGCTAGATAGATAGATAGACAGAGAAAGAGAAAGAGAAAAAAGAGAAAGAGATAGACAGACAGACAGACAGACAAATAAATGTTAGGTAGGCAGGCAGACAGGCAATAGGTAGGTAGGTAGATAGATAGATAGATAGATAGATAGATAGATAGAGAAAGAGAAAGTGAGGTAGAGAGACAGATAGACAAATGTAGGTAGGTAGGTAGGCAGACAGGCAATAGGTAGATAGATAGATAGATAGATAGATAGATAGATAGATAGATAGATAGACAGACAGACAGACAAAGAGAAAGAGAGAGAGAGAGAGAGAGAGAGAGAGAGACAGATAGACAGACAAATGTTAGGTAGGCAGGCAGGCAGGCAGATGTAAACAACGGATTTCACCTCTGGCTGGAGCTGCTTAAGATCTCTCTTTTTAAGGCGAGGGACCCTAACTAACCCATCCGTTGAGATAGGAGGGGAAGAGAGAAGCGAGGAAGCGGAAGAGGAACCTGGTTTAAACCCAGGCATTTCCCTCAACGAGACAAAGGTTAAAATGAAGGGAAACTGACTGGGTCTTGGAAACTCCGGTCAGCTTTTTCAAACGGAGTTGCTCCCACCTGACGTTTCTCGTCCGGGCAGGGTGGCTGATTTCCTCTTACGCGATTTCTGAAGCGGCTTAGGAGAAGCTGAGATCTCCTCGGGATCGCAGCAAATCCAAGAAGACGACGCAAGTCGAAAAGCGTAGAAATATGGAAGCCGGCCATGTCTAAATGGACAGTTGTTCCCTGGTTCCGTTGCAAGCTGAGGGGGGGGTCAGCAATCGACCGAAAACTTTTGTCGTTCTTCTCCATTTCGCTCTCTGTCTCTCTCACACGCGCATAAGGCAGGCAGGCAGACGCGCACATGATTGTGAACGCGAGAGACTCACATCCAACCTGAAATCTTAGCCGCTCGACTTGAGCCCCAATATTCACTTCAGTCGGATTTCGCTCCCTAATAATAAGCGTTTTAGGATTGCAATCCACAACTAGTTTTGTTTTTTTTTTAAATTAAGCATTTACACAGCACCCTTCATAATCTTGTGTGTGTGTGTCTCTCTCTGTGTGTGTGTGTGTGTGTTTATGCCCAGCAGCTGAATAGGTTAAAATTTTATTTATTTTGTTTTTTTTTAAAAAAAACCCACGACGAATTCCCAGCAAAATGGAATAAAATACACAATACATCGAACTACTAGGAGAATGAAGACTTCTTTGCCAAGCTCCTGCCTACGGTAAAATAGGCACTAAAGAGATTCAACAGTCTCTGAGATCTTTTCATCGCGAGGATCTTGTCTCTAATATTTTTTCCACTATCCTTGTTTGCACGCAAGGGCACGCTGTAAGTTTTTACCGCTGGGTCCCTAATCATGGAAGAAAGCTCTGGACAGCTCCGCTTTGCATGGTGCAAACCTTTTCCATTAATGCAACGATAGGATATTTGGAGATCTCTAAAAGCTGGGTGAAGAATTTTGACTTGACTCGTGTAGGTCTGCTGGGAACTCCACACCCATTTTTCGTTCCGTGGGCTCCTGCGGTGTGAGAACGTAAACTCACACCGCGGCCTTCTAGTGTCATCCTACAGTGTATATTTCAAAAGCAAACGTCACCAAGTAAAAGGAACTTTCAGCTGTGCAGGATTGCAACAGGTACCTCCTTCTCTGCCCTTCTTGGAGTGGCAATATTGTAGAACGCGGTGGTTCAGGTTTTGATGTTAATTAAAGAAACAAAAACAAAACTCTACTCTAGATTGGCTTCTGAAGTTGGAGCACAATCGGACGCCTTTCACTCCATAGATTGCAAGCAAGCGGCTGGATTTCTTTTTTGAGGTCAGCCTGAAAAAGGATCCCACAATTATTTTTCTGTCACAGCCAGCCGGAAAAAGCACTTGGGGGATAGGCAGACTTTGCGGTTTGATGGTATTAAACATATTTTCCTAGGATGTAGTATACGCTGTTCCAACTGAAGCTGCCTTCTGCAATTGACTGGTGGCGAATTGGTCAATGCCGATGGTGTCCAAGTGATGCTCCCGTTGTTTTGGGATTGCACCCAAGGTGCCTGATTATCTTTGCTTTCTTTTGCCACAGTCGTTCTACTTCTATTTGCAGGTCTTTATATTTTGTGATTCCCTCCCCACCTTTCTCTTCTGTTCTGCTGCCTCCAGGTACTGCAATGTCGTTATCCAGACTTTATTTTTTTGGGGGGGGGGGTCTTTCATATCAACAATTGGGAAGAGTTCATGTGGCAGGTGCCAATCTGTTTGAATTAGAAAGTCCCAGAGCGCTTTAGTTTCATCGTTTTCTATGACTTTCTCGTGTTATGGTCCCACCAGTTCTTTCTTGAGGATCTTTCAGTGCACTGGTGTTGCCCCTTTGCTGTGGCCTATAGTCCGTTTGTGCAATAGGTTAAATAGATGGCCTACCGTTTCTTCAGCTGCCTGCAAAATTATTATTATTACAGCAATGCTGTTGCTAGGTTTCAATCCACAATCAAATTGCTATATCTTTATTTCGTCTTGCTTGAATAAAATAGTTCACATTCTGCAGGGCAGGGCAGGGCAGGGCTGGATAAGATATCTAATCATCACCTCCCCCCTTTTAAATAAAAAAAGTTATTGTATCTTGATGCACCTCATGACTCAGGTGATAACTGCTTTGATTGAATAGTTTCTCTTGCACCCCTTCCTTCCTTCCTCCCTCCCTCCCTTCCTTCCTTCTTTCTTTCCTTCCTTCCTTCATCTTCCTTCCTTCCTTCCTTCCTTCCTTCCTTCCTTCCTTCCATCCATCTTCCTTCCTTCCTTCCCATCTATCTTTCTTTTTTCTTTTTTTCCTTCTTTCTTTCTTTTCTCCTTCCTTCCTTCCTTTCCTTCCCTATCTATCTTTCCTTCCTTCCTTCCTTCCTCTTTTTAAAAGATAATAGTTACTGCAAGGATCAATAAATCCCTTAAAACAGGGACTAGCAAATCTGAGGATCCATAAAGGGAGCCAGTGATCAGTAGCTGCATCCATTTAAGACCTATAGGGACCACCTTAGATTCCCTTCCCCACTTCTCTCTATTTCATTTAAAATAATGTTTAGTTCAGGAGAAAAAAAATGATTCGCTGTAAAATTTCCTGCTAGTGAAGGTTGAATCCATTTTATATGTATATATACCTTCAAGTTAGCCTTGGCTCCTGGTGACCGCCTGCTTGTGAGTCCCTGCAGTTTTCTTGGCCAGGTTTTTCAGAAGTGGTTTGCCATTGCCTCCTTCCTAGGGCTGAGAGAGAGTGACTGGCCCGAGGTCACCCAGCTGGCTTCGTGCCTAAGGCAGGACTAGAACTCATGGTTTCTTGGTTTCTAGCCCCGGTGCAAACTAGCTCTCTATTCATACAGAATGAAAATAGACATATGAGGAAGAGAGAAATGTTGCATCAAAAACATTTTCTGAAGTAATAAAGATGCTGGTGGTGGAAGCCCTAGTGTAACACCCCCTCGCTTGACAGGATGGGAAGCTGGTGACAGTTGTGCAAAGTGTATGCCTGGAAAAGCTGAGCAAAGTTAGAAATAGGTCTATATTGGCATGGGTAACCAGTAGAAAGCCCCAAGGTTGTAAAATAAATATCTGTCTATCTATCTATCTATCTATCTATCTATCTATCTATCTATCTATCTATCTATCTATCTACCTACCTACCTATCTATCTACCTATCTATCCATCAACCTACTCATCCACCTATCACCTCTCTCTCTCATTCACTCATTCACACACAAACATTTATCTATCAGCTATCATTGATCTACCTATCTATCTACCTACCTAGACATCTCAAAGGTGTAAACCAGCCTGGAAATTATCCATACATCTCTTCCCCAAGAGAGCAACAGTGTTTGCCAAGAAAATTGCAAAAGGTGAGCCTTCTGTTGGCAGCTGATAAGACCTGAAGGCCAGCCTTAAATTAAATTGCCAGGGTGGATGGTGGCATCTCCATGGCTCTGACCATGATGCTTCCCTTAAATGGAAAGGGTGTGTGTGTGTGCGCGCGCGCGCGCGCGCGCGCGCGCGCACCTCCCAGTGACCACGTTCAAGTGCAACACACATTTTTAAAACGACGCATTTGGAAATTCTCTCCAATCTTCCACCCTACTCCTCGTTTTGTTTTTTTTAAAAAAACGGGCTCCAGAGAACTTCCTCTTAGGGCCTAGTGCAATTTATTCTGGGGGGGGGGTCCGTGCATAGCCAGGAGGGCCCAATGACTGCAATATCCTCTTCAGCAGGGGTCCCCAACCACCGATCCATGGAACGGTACCAGGCCTTGGCATGCCAGCAATCGGTCCGCACAAACAAGCAAAGCCCCATCCGTGGGATGCAGGTAGCACACAAAACCACACACTCTCAGGTCCAGTCTGCGGAAAAACCTTTCTCAAAGGAACCGGTCCCTGGTGTCCAAAAGGTTGGGGACCTCTGCTCTTGAGAGTCTTTGGCGGGGTTTTCTCCATTAAAGCGCTCTTCCGCGTCCAAACGGCAGATGGCACCCCGATTCGCTCAGCTCCCCCCCCCCCCCCCGGACTCCAGTAGAGTTTGCTAGCTTAGGGCCCAGGGAAATTCTGAATAGAATAGAATGAATAGAAGACTCGCGTTTCCTTCACCTGCCCTGCGGATCCAGATTTATGTCTGGGCAACCCTACTGAATTCTTCCACTGGAGCAAAGCGATGGGATAGATTAGTCTGAACATTCTCCTCTGACAGCTTATCACTCATTATTATTATTATTATTATTATTATTATTATTATTATTATTATTATTATGGATCATCGCACAGTCAGCCAGATGTTCAGACTGGATTTGGCATTTTGTCTACCTATCGAGTCCTTACCCAGGACCTGGGATAGGCAGATGTGGATGTTTGATGGTATTACAGGTATCGTAGCAGGATGGAAGCAGTTCCTAATAAGGCCGCCTTTTGCAATTGACTAATAGCGAATTTGTCAATGCCAATGGTGTTCAAGTGTGCTCCAGTTGTTTTGGGATTGCACCCAAGGAGCCTATGACTATTGGTACTACCCTTGCTTGCTTTTGCCACAGTCTTTCTATTTCTATTTGTAGGTCTTTGTATTTTGTTATCTTCTCCAGTTCTTTCTCTTCTATTCTGCTGTCTCCAGGCACTGCCACGTCCACTATCCAGACTTTTTTGTCTTTCTTATCGACAATTGTTAAGTCTGGGGTGTTATGTTGCAGGTGCTTGTCTGTTTGAATTCTGAAGTCCCAGAGCAGTTTAATTTTATCATTTTCTATGACTTTCTCTATTTTATGATCCCACCAGTTTTTGCTTACAGGCAAATGATATTTTTTGCAGATCTTCCAATGCACCATTGTTGCTACTTTGTCATGCCGCTGCTTGTAGTCAGTCTGTGCAATCTTCTTGCAACAGCTTACCAGGTGGTCCACTGTTTCTTCAGCTTCTTTGCATAGGCGGCACTTACTGTCTGTTGCTGTCTTCTCAATTTTGACTTTATATGCATTTGTCCTTAAGGCTTGGTCTTGTGCAGCCAGAATTAGTCCCTCGGTCTCTTACTTCAATTTTCCTGCTCTTAGCCATTGCCAGGTCTTGTTATTATTTGCTTTCCCAGCTATTTTTTTAATGTATTGGCCATGTAGTGCTTTGTCTTCCCATGCCTCTATTCTGTTCTTCATTTGGTCTTTCTTGTAGGCCAGTTTGGTCTCTCCAGTAGTCAGTAAGCCTTCCTGATATACTAATTTCGGTGCATCTTCATCATTGTTATTGTTGTTGTTGTTGTTGTTGTTGTTATTATTATTCCCGTTCTACGGTCGTTTCCAGCATCAAAACGATTGGCGGCGAGGTGCGGTTGCAGAATGGGGTTTGATCACTTGACTTGATGTCCTCCATTTCGCTTTGGTAACCCAGATGGACTGTTCCTGTCCATTTTCTGCTAGCTTTTTTTTTTTCCTTGTAAAATGAGGGCAGGTGGACCAAGCCGCTCACAGAATGGATCCCAGTTGATAAAAAGCATCCACAAAGAGAGAGACATAAAACCAGGTGGAGCGAGGAGATCAGCAAGTATGGTGGGCCCCATTGGCAAAAGAAAGCCCAGGACCCTATTGGTTGGAAACAGGCGGAAAAGGCCTTGTCCTGCAGGGGATAGACTAGGGCTAGAACGAGGATGCTGATGAATCCTATTGAATTATTAGAAATGGCTTTCAACTAAGGCAACGAGACAGAGTTTAAAATATGGGTATTTCTCTCCAGTGCGGGAGAGAAATACCCAGAATACATTAGTGGAAGGACTGTGCTATGAATTCCTATTCTGCATCACCTTTTACTTGGGAAATCTTAGAAACGGGAAACGGGCGACTCGTGAAAACTTATTTTTGAAATGATTGACGTTTTACTGAGTGAAAGCTTTAACGCTAAGAACATCACCCTGCTTTCAACTGCTTATATTCTTAGAGGCTACCTTAATAATCCATGAGTCTTTGGTTAAGGTTTGAATGATTCTCATCAGTCTTAGACTAAATCTCACTGTGGATTTAATGATGATGATGATGATGATAAATTAATAATTAATATGTTTTTTATTTATGATAGGTATCGGAACAGGCGACTCTCATACCGAAGCATCTTCCCTACAACGTGCTTCCTTTCTCGTCAAGAGGAAACCGCTGCCCTTGTTCATCCTCGGAGCAAAGCGCAGGTGTGAACGGGCTGAGAGACAGACAGGCAAAGAGCTCAAATTCGAAAAAGGGGGGATGGTTTAGAGCGGGGGTCGTTCCGCCTAAATCTCTTGGAGTGGGGGGGGAATACAGAGTAATTTATCTTCTTTTTATAAGAGGGGAGGCAGGCTACCTGAAAATTGAGAAGGGAGGCGACAGATCAGAGGCTTTAGAAAAAAAAAAAGAGGGGGGGGGATCCAGTTATACCCACGTTCCTCTTTCAAGGGAAAAGAGCTCCTGAGCTTGGAAAGTTTGCCGGCAGTCAGGAAATTGACCAGCCGTCTTATCAATTACAAAAGGAAGCAATCGCGGATCTGTGACACTTTGGATTCCCAACGAAAGGCGCTGAGTTGAGCGATCCAACTGCGCTCTTTGCGGGTGTGTGTGTGTGTGTGCGTGTGTGTGTGTGTGAGGATCTGGCAGGCCCTGATTGGGTACAGAGGAGGCCTTGGATTTAGGAAACGTTTACCAAATGGTGTTTTTTTTTTTTTTTTTTAACACTTCGCGTGTTTTTCACGCGATCTGGGCTCAGCCTAGTCTCCCAGAAAATCAGATGAGCGATTGGGTGCGTGGAGGGAATGTTATAGTTGGAGCGGGGCCAAAATCAAGGCTTTCCCACCCCCCCTCAACCCCCATGTGTATCAAAGGGACAGGCACCCAGAATTTGATGTCCGCGGCCCACGAAACTAAACACACCGTTCTAGATGTCGCGTTGTCTTTTTTCCAATGGGTTGACCACAACTCCCGTTACGCGCAGCTAGTCCATTCCTCCGGGTCCTCGTTAACCACGGCTGAAAATCTCGTGCTCCCGGGCGGTACGCAGGCCGACTTTGTCACTTCGTGCAAAAACGGAGCCGTCGGTTCTTGCAACCTGCTACCGCTAGAAATTCGGACTTTGGTTTCTCGCCCTATGACTTAGCTAGGACTACGCCGCGACAGAGGCTCTACAAACCCCACCTAGCTGGGCGTTCAGATTTATATCTCGGATAAGTTGAGATATAAACCACCCTGGGCGCCTTTACACTGCTCGCCCGCCCGCCCAGATTAGTAGCAAGTCCACGCGAAGCCTGGAGCGCGAGTGGGCAATAAAGCACGCGAGTTAAGCGGCTTGCACGAGCTCAGCCTGGGGGGGCAAAAAAAAAAAAAGCTTAGCGTTTGGCTGGCCTCGCGAAACCCCTGCGGGTTCTCAGTTGGGCAAGGCCACGCCAGAAGTATCTCCCCTTATTTTTCCGGCAAATAAGGGAAATCATCAGAGGTCCGAGACGCCTCGCCGTAGGAATCCTTGCTGGCGGAGCGCTGTGGACACGAGGCCCCGAGCACGCTCAGAAAACTCCTTCTCTCCCCCCCCCACGCACACATTGTGTCTTCGAGGCCAATAAACGCTTGGGGGCTTGGGCTGGGAGGGGGCGAGGGAAGGCTGCTGGCAGAGGTGCCCGTTTCTCCCCTTCGGCCCCCCCAGAAAATCACAGTTTTAGCTGGAAGGCAGAGGCAGTCTGGAATGAACATTTATGGAAGGGTTTAGATTTAAATCAGTTCAACCATGCCAGGGGTTCATCTGGGGAAGATTTGGGAACGGGTCTGTCCGTCCCTCTTGCAGATATTAGATTTGGACAACCTAAGTTTCTAAAAACGTATATTCTAAGCCAAACTCTTTCTTTCTTTCTTTCTTTCTTCCTCCTTCCTTCCTTCCTTCCTTCCTCTTTCTCTCCCTTCCTTCCTTCCTTCCTTCCTTCCTTCCTTCCTTCCTTCCTTCCTTCCTTCCTTCCTTCCTTCCTTCCTTTCTTTCTTTCTTTCTTTCTTCGCTAAGTAGTGCGTAAACCAACTTCCCCCAGTTTAGGATCACCGGGGCATTCGGATTTCTTGGTTAGGAACCAGGCTCTCGTTTTCTATCCCGACTGGCCGGATCGAGGCAATTTAAAAGGGGGGGGGCAGTGGTCCTCAACACGCGGGGTGGAACTGCTGCTATATTTCACGCCGCGCACTTAGCCAGGTCCGCAGAGATGCACCGACCTATGGAACCAGCCTGGCGCAGTTTACGCGCAGGGGCGAGCTACAAATCCGGGCCGAGCTGGGTTTTCTCAGGGTAAAGAGAACCACGCAAATCCAGCCCGGTCCGAAGTACATTCAGGCGGAGAGAGAGAGAGAGCGAGCGAGCGAGAGAGAGAGCGAGCGAGAGAGAGAGAGAGAGAGAGCATTTATCCGATAGCCATCAGGCTAATGACGTCATCGTGGTTTGCACCGGAGGCCTCGGAGAGGGAGGGAGAGATGGCTATCCCGTTCCAGGCGGCTTAGGGCGAGAGAGGGGTAAGTGCTCAGAAAACACGCTTGTATCCCCAAAGTAGAACAAAGACAAATACACAAATGAGAGCAGGTCCTTGGGAGTTTACACCTGATCGGTCGGGGGATGGAAGGGCGGAATAAGGGTTTCCTCCCTTCTTTCCATCTCTCATCCTTCCTTCCTTCCTTCCTTCCTTCCTTCCTTCCTTCCTTCCTTCCTTCCTTCCTTCCTTCCTTCCTTCCTTCCATCTTTCATCCTCCTTCCTTCCTTCCTTCCTTCCTTCCTTCCTCCCTCCCTCCTTCCTTCCATCTCTCATCTTCCTTCCTTCCTTCCTTCCTTCCTTCCTTCCTTCCTTCCTTTCTTCTCATCCTTCTCCCTTCCCTCCCTCCCTCCCTCCCCCCTCCTCCTTCCTTCCTTCCTTCCTTCCTTCCTTCCTTCCTTCCTTCCTTCCTTCCTTCCTTCCTTCCTTCCTTCCTTCCTTCCTTCCTTCCTCCCCCTTCTCCTCCCTTCCCCTCCCTCCCTCCCACACACACAGACAAAAACAATGCTGGCCACTTCTCCCGTTGCGAGGTGTCCTTTCAACTCTTCGCTCCGAAGAAGGGCGGGCGACGCAAACCCAGCCCAGGCTTTCGGGCAGGGGTCTTCGAGCCCCTCCGGGGTTGCACCTGCTTTGCGAGAGCCGCAGGGCTGGTCCTACTCGCCACGGGTCTCGGGACGTTGCCCGGGGTTGCCAGATCCCCGCCGCGACAGATTCCAAGCGAAGCGTTTGGTTTCACACGTGCGTTGCCTTTCTTAGAAACGGGGGCTGCTTGTGCAGGTCGAAAAGGACGCCTTCCCAGACACGCGCAATAGGTAAAAGAAAACCTGGTTTATATTTCTCGTGGAAATCTCAAACGTACTTTATTCTCTCTTGAGGTGTCTACCCAAACTAAGGGTAAGTCTGGAGCACTGAGCTGAAGGATTTCCTAGATTAGATCTTTTCCACCCTCTTTTCCCAGTTTTAGGGATCCGAACAGTATCCCTAAAAAAACAGTATCGCACTGTGTGGCTAAACAAGCTAATATATGGCCACAAAGATGTGATGGGGTGTCCACCAGGCACATAAAAACGGGTAGAGCTTTGACTGAAACAGTGTGGCTGCCATCTTGATTTTTTTTTTTTTACACCATACTTGTGGATACCGTTGCACGCTTTTCTTCCCATCCCAGCTGCATTAAAAAAAAAAAAAAAATCCCATTTACCACACCCAACTATCATCTAGAATCACAGCTTGTTGAAACTTTGAGGTACCAAATCTTGGCTGAAAACCATAGATGACCACTCAGTGGACAGGAAACTGGAAATTCTAACTTGTCGTTTTGCAACCCAGATGCATTTGGTAATCAGTTGTAAGTTTGTGCAGGGGGGGGGCTCTGGAAAGTTTTGCCCAAACTTGAAAAAGTTAGGCTCTACAACCTGCTGTTGCAAGCTGTGTTGTGTTAGAATGGGGAAACAGGGTGAAGGATAAGGGAAACATTTTAAGAATGGCAGTCTGGGCTTGTCAGCACCTGTGAACTTTTACATTATAGGAATAAAAGTCTCCCCTTGGAATGGGACACAAAGTTAGGACTTTTCAAAAAGAGGATATGTATGTAACTTTCTTCTTCCTGCGCTACTTATCTTTCTGGGAAATCACCCCAAAAAAATTCTCATAAGGACTAGCACCTTGATTTGGAAAAGCAAACACTATGGTTCTTAACATATATCATTTATACTCCCGAACTACTCTTTTGAGTTAGAAAGAAAGGAAAATATGTCACACACATTTGTCGTGGTTGTTGTTGTTGTTGTTGCTGTGATATTTTCATTTCCAGCTGTGGTGATGATGGAGTGTTATACTTCAAGGATGAAATGTGGTTTTTTTTAAAGAGTGTACACACTTGTTTTATTTCTTTGTTCTCTCATGTTGATACTGATTGAAGCCATCTGATGGTATTTTGAAATAACTGTTATCTTTGCTGAGATGACATGTGATTAAGGAAAAAAGTATTTCAAGGAGTCTTTTATTTCCTTCGCACTGCAACACATTTGAAAAAAAACATATATCTTGGCCGAGGATCAACCAAACTTCTTTCTTTTTTTTTTAAAGCGAAGCGTAGGGAAGAATTAAATAAAAGCAAAGCACAATTGGGGAGCGGGAGATATAATCAAGAATGGTTTGGAGGCTTAGGTCATATTAATGTATTATTATCTTTTAAGAAATATTCCAAAGATATGGAAAATCTTAATCTTCGTAGGCTGATTGATCCTGTTCTGTGATCTTATTCTGTGAATCAAAGTATTTGATAGTGGACCCACATTTTTTGTCATCAGGAGAGAAAGAGAG